>NC_051211.1:33643749-33726249 GCF_015220715.1 Pygocentrus nattereri | reverse complement strand
CTTGTACAGCAGTGACTTCTATGATACTAGACTTGAATAGACATGAATGTTTCTTCATGGACAGCCCCATAACACAAACTATATGCCTTTTTTTAGAAAATGTTTTGGAAATATACACTGCTCAAAAATATAAAGGGAACACTCAAATAACACATCCTAGTTCTGAATGAATGAAATATTCTCATTGAATACTTTGTTCTGTACAAAGATGAATGTGCTGACAACAAAATCACACAAAAATCATTAATGGAAATCAAATTTATTAACCAATGGAGGCCTGGATTTGGAGTCACACACAAAATGAAAGTGGAAAAACACACTACAGGCTGATCCAACTTTAATGTGATGTCCTTAAAACAAGTCAAAATGAGGGTCAGTATTGTGTGTGGCCTCCACTTTGCCTGTATGACCTCCCTACAACGTCTGGGCATGCTCCTGATGAGGTGGCGGATGGTCTCCTGAGGGATCTCCACCCAGACCTGGACTAAAGCATCTGCCAACTCCTGGACAGTCTGTGGTGCAACGTGGACATTAGACATTGGACATTGTGTAAAACATAAATATCCGTTTGAACATTAAATATCTTGTCTTTGTAGTGTATTGTTGGTGGATGGAGCGAGACATGATGTCCCAGATGTGCTCAATGGGATTCAGGTCTGGGGAACGGGCGGGCCAGTCCATAGCTTCAATGCCTTCATCTTGCAGGAACTGCTGACACACTCAAGCCACATGAGGTCTAGCATTGTCCTGCATTAGAAGGAACCCAGGGCCAACCACACCAGCATATGGTCTCACAAGGGGTCTGAGGATCTCATCTCGGTACCTAATGGCAGTCAGGCTACCTCTGGCGAGCACATGGAGGGCTGTGCGGCCCTCCAAAGAAATGCCACCCCACACCATTACTGACCCACTGCCAAATCGGTCATGCTGAAGGATGTTGCAGGCAGCAGATCGCTCTCCACGGCGTCTCCAGACTCTGTCACATCTGTCACATGTGCTCAGTGTCAACCTGCTTTCATCTGTGAAGAGCACAGGGCGCCAGTGGCGAATTTGCCAATCCTGGTGTTCTCTAGCAAATGCCAAGCGTCCTGCACGGTGTTGGGCTGTGAGCACAACCCCCATCTGTGGATGTCGGGTCTTCATACCATCCTCATGGAGTCGGTTTCTAACCGTTTGTGCAGACACAAGCACATTTGTGGCCTGCTGGGGGTCATTTTGCAGGGCTCTGGCAGTGCTCCTCCTGTTCCTCCTTGCACAAAGGCAGAGGTAGAGGTCCTGCTGCTGGGTTGTTGCCCTCCTACGGCCTCCTCCACGTCTCCTGGTGTACTGGCCTGTCTCCTGGTAGTGCCTCCAGCCTCTGGACACTATACTGACAGAAACAGCAAACCTTCTTGCCACAGCTCGCATTGATGTGCCATCCTGGATGAGCTGCACTACTTGAGAAACTTGTGTGGGTTGTAGAGTCCGTCTCATGCTACCACGAGTGTTAAAGCACCACCAACATTCAAAAGTGACCAAAACATCAGCCAGAAAGCAGAAAGGTACTGAGAAGTGGTCTGTGGTCCCCACCTGCAGAACCACTCCTTTATTGAGTGTGTCTTGGTAATTGCCAATAATTTCCACCTGTTGTCTATTCCATTTGCGCAACAGCTGTGAAATTGATTGTCAATCAGTGTTGCTTCCTAAGTGGACAGTTTGATTTCACAGAAGTTTGATTTACTTGGAGTTATATTGTGTTGTTTAAGTGTTCCCTTTATTTTTTTGAGCAGTGTAGTATATATTCTTGGTCAAATAGTGACCGTTGGGTAACATCAAAAGTTGCATCAGTTAATCGGTGCAGCTATAATTGTATTATACAGTGCTGTGCAGTCAAAGACCATTTATATGTTTAAATTACAGTTAAATTACAATAAAGCACAATGTATACATTTTTCAGGGACCGAAAAAGGAAACAAAGCAGAAAGTTAAAAGTTTCAACAACCAAATAAATTTTCTTATTATACTTTTTTTCAGTATTGAATGTGTCCATTCTTTACCCTCATCACAGATTCCATTCTTTAGGTGTCTTTCTTTCAGTTTTTCAAGAAATATTCAGGGATATTTTTATACACCTTACAAACATATTTCCAAGTTCAGTCTTAGAAGTTGGTTGCATTTTATAAACTTTTCACAATCCATCTAATCAAACACATTCAGTGATGTTGACGTCTGGACTATGCAGTGGTCAGTCTATTGTTCCGAGAACATTGGCAGATTCTTTGTTTGATGTACAAATGTTCTTTTTTTTGTCCAATATCTTTTCTCAGTAAGAGCTTTTTCACAGCTACATATCCTTTCAGACTCACAGTTGTCTTCTCACAGTGGAAGGATGGACAAACACCTGTGGGTGTTTTCAGATCTGAAGTAAGAGTGGAGCTTTATTTTCTCCTCTTTCTTTAAGCTTTAAAGACTGTTTTTCTGATGGTGACAGTTTTGGTGGTCCTCCAACTACACTTGCATTGTTTTTATGCATGAGAGCCTTATTTTTTTGGACTCTAGTTCTGGCAACTTTCGTTCCTTCACTTATTTTCCTTTGACTTTCTCTTTCTTTATGCTAATGGATTACATTATATTTAATGTCCTCAGAGATATCTCCTGAAAAATTAACAACTTTTACTTAATGACTATTTTACCTGGAAATTATATACATGAAGATTGGTTTCTGACTTCTGTACAGTACTGTCTATGTAATGAAAGGTTTAACAAAAACTTATCTTGGCAAAAATATGTTTCTCACAAAAATATCACAATTTAGAAATAATTTAATAGGTTACATCAAATTGTTTGCCAAATAAAAATGTTGCTTGATAAAATATTATCAGTAAATCTGCCAGGGAAATATTGACAGATAATTTTGCATGCAAAGAGCCAAGCAAGAAAATTTAGCTCATAAAGTGAAACACTATTAATAATATTTTGGACTGTTAACATATATTTTTAATGGCATAAGAGGTTACACTGCTGAGTTTGCTACTAAAGAGGAAAAGTCCCCCGTGCTGGAGATGAGATGAATGATATTTGGTTAATAACATCCCCACAACAAGCCAATAATCCAAAAAAATCAGACTAATTATTCCAGCTATCTCCTGATCCAAATTCATGGCTTTGATAATTGGAAAATGATGTATGGATATGATTATTCTCTCAGCGAGGCCTAATTTTCAGCAGGTGCTAGATGGCAGGGATGATAATAATAATGATTTAGTGTTCTTGTGCACAGTTTACAGCATTTCTTCAGACGTAATCTGAATTTGATCAGATATTTATTTATGATAACATTCTGAGCCTCGCTGTTAAACAGCTTCCAGCATGTGCACAAGGTCTTACTGTCAAGTACTTGGGAGATTTAAAGCTGAGTGATATTTAAAAATAGAAACTTTTTACAATGCTTGCATGTAGTTTACACAGTATTATATATTTATCAGTAATGTACATAATCAACAGACTAAATGTGTGGCCTTCATGTACCTTTTTAAGTTAATTTGCCAAAAATAAATGTTACGAATGAGGCTTATTGCTGTGCTTTTCACTAAAAGTATAGTGAAAATGAACAAGAAAGTGGGATGATATAATAGCCAAAATTTGTGAAAATTAGTGATAATTTAGACCTATCACTAAATCTTTTCACACTTGACAGCAGGGTCATGTGAACTTTTATGATTATCTCACTGCTTTTGAATCAGTTTTTGAAATGAAAATTCTTTGTGAAAGACTTTTTTTTCATTTGTTTCCAAACACATCTTCCATACATGTTCATTGCTTCTTTTTAGTGATTTATCTTTATATTTTAGGTTTATACGATATAGTACACCTCTAGTTAACCCCTGTAATGACCTACCGGCAGGCCTAAAGTTTAATTACACACTTCTAAAAATCTATGAATCTATGAATCTAATCTATGAACAGCTCAATCACTTTGCACTTATGTCCCTGTAGTTACTGAATAATAAGCCTCAGCATATAATAAACTTGGGATTTTAAGCGGTTAACCAACTGAAGTAATACAGACAACTTACAGTGAACAAATGTGGCATTTTGAAGACCTGAGTGACTTTGACAAGGTCAAGTTTATTTATATCATGCTTTTTACAACAGGCATTGTCACAAAGCAGCTTTGCAGAACATCTGGGTTCAAGCCCCTATGAACAAGCTAAACGTGAAACTGGCAAGGAAAAGCTCCATAAGAGTAAGATGAGAACCATTGAAAGGAACCAAGACTCAAAAGGGGAACCCATCCTCCTCTAAAACAGCAAGAGCAATATGAACAGAGAATAGGATGACAATTTACATACAATATTAGATGTATCAAAAAAAGAACGAAAGAAAAGCTTTGTTATAGGACAAAATCGTTTAACACGATTATTCAGTAATAAACAATAACTACTCTTAGAGGCTTATCACACACACACACACACACACACACACACACAAATTATCTATGCTGCTTTTCCTCCCAGGTTGCAGAGGGTGGAAGAGCCAATCTCGGTGGTCTTTGGGCAGAGGACAGGAAACACCCTTGACAGGTCACCAGTCCATCACAGGGCAGATACACGGACATATACATTCGCACACACTTACACCTAGGGGCAATTTAGCATCTCCAATTGGCCTGACTGCATGTCTTTGGAGGTGGGAGGAAACAAGGGTATCCAGAGGAAACCCACACAGACATGGGGAGAACATGCAAACTTCACACAGACAAGACCTTGTTTGCCCAGCCAGAGAATCAAACCCAGGCCCTTGGCCTGTCATAATAACAATGAAAAATAGATCTACAAAAATCAGTCATTGTTGAATTAAATCCATTAACATCAATGACTAATGTTGAAAAGACAAGGCTTGTGGAATGGTCCTGGTCATCAGTGGTGAATACTGACTGACAGTTGTTCGAGAAGAAGCAAACCACAAAATGGTGACAGGGTGTTGTGCATCCAAGGCTTATTGATGCACAAGGGCAATTAAACCTATTCCATCTGGTTCAAACTGAAAGAGTTGGGTACTGCTCTCTGTTACAAGTGACAGAACCTTTAAATTATGGTTATGAGTGGAAATAGACAGAACACACTGCACATCACATTCTACTGTGTATGGGGCTGCCCAACTGCAGATGGACAGAGTGCACTTGCTAATCCCTGTGCACTACTGAATATGCCTACAGTGGGCATGTGAGCATTGGAACTGGACATTGGAACATTGGAAGATGGTTGCCTGATCGGGGTAAGACTGTTTTCTTTTACATCGCATGAATGGCCAGCTACATGTGTAGCATTCACCTGGGGAAGTGATGGCACTGGTTTGCAAGAAGACAAGCTGGTGGAGGGAGTGTGATGCTCTGGGCAATGTTCTGCTGGGAAACCCTGGGTCTGGGCACATGCCACCTACCTAAACGTCATTCCGGACCAGGAATCCCGCTGATGGCATTAATCAGTTGCAGGATGTATTACAGAAAGTTCAAGATGTCCATGCTTTGGGGGGTTGAAGCTGCTTTGGCAGCATGTGGAGGACCAACAGCATATTAGGCATAGTTAAGTCGTAATGTTTTGCCTTATTGCAGTATATTATGTTCATGTGTATACAGCAATGTATATACATGTATATACATGTATATACAGTTCTCCTTAATTTTAACCATTTGCTTTTGGTTGTGCAGCTCAACTTCGAAGGGATCTGGAGCTTTCCATTTTGTTGTTGCATTTGTTAGTTTGCTGCGCATTGATTTGTCCATACTTCACCTGTGGGTACTGTCCATTGTGTTTGTGGATTCTATCATAATGACATATAGCACACAAATAGCTTCAGCCTGCATCAGTGCATGGTCAGAAAAAATGGTGCTGAACAGTAACATTATAGCCCCCAAGGTGAAAACAATGAAAATTGTACCATCAAAGGTACAAGAGCACTTCTACTAGCAACACTAAGACGAGTTTGAATAAGATGAAATCCTACATCTGAACAACCACACGCATCCCTGATACATGATTTAAAAACCAGATACTGAGATGAGTCTGGATAGCCATATTAGTGACATAACTAGAGGGGGGCCCGCAGGGAAGACCTGCACACCCCCACTCCCCTCCCCCGCAAGTTTTTTTTTTTCTTTTTTCTTTTTTTTTAATTAGAACCCTTCAGGCTCAGACAGGAGTACCAAAAGATTGTCTGGCCAGTAATCTGACTTGTCAGTTGCGCAAAAGACGAGCTAAACTAGAGCACGGTGCAGCAACGTCCATTACAATGTGAAAAAAACATCCCTGCCGATTTGTCCCAATCTCTCATACAACTGCTCTTTTTAAATCACAAACCCAGTATTCGAGCACTAAAAGGAATGGTGGCATCTGCTACACGCTTCGTGTCTCTACCTGTCAACTAGCAGGAAATATCACATTAATCCACCACCAACTGAGATGATTAACTTCCAGACACTAGCGATACATTATATTTATATAGCTAGCTATATTTATATATTTGTAGTTTCTGCTCAAGATGATTGAAGTTTTTTTATTTTGAAATTGATTACAGAGTACTTAGGGAACACCAACATTAAACCACACGTACACAAATACTGTTACATTTGAAAAATTAAAAGCACCACTGAGCTCTGACTTCACATGTCCAAATATTTAAATTTATATTGAATAGATCATTATTTATCCTGGAATGTTTAAGTGATTGAGCTGATTATGGTACTCATACTTCATGGATGGGTGTCATACTAAATACACTATTTTGTATCATAGGATCTACATTTTAAGTCTCACTTCTTATTGTAAACAAACAACAACAGGTATCTTAGAAAATTATATGTAAAATCATTTATCTAGGCGGTAAGCATTTATTCGTTCCAGAAACACTAACATTAGAATAAATACAAGTAAATTCTAAATTGAGGGAAGTCTAGTGTTAATAGACATTGTCCAATACCTAGTTTATCTATCCTTCGCTAATTTAGATCAGGTGCTAACAAATCGACGTGATGGCTGGATAACTTCATGGACAAACAACAGATTATTTTTAGTGTGTTTGTGTTTTTTTGCCTTCGTTTCAATGTTATATAGCAAGCCAAGTACATTAGATGCTAATGGGTTGAGTGATACGCCTTGAGAGCATCAACTCATTTGAAACATAACAATTCTGAATAAACATACAAATTACATTGTCATTTTTCACTAATTTAAAGTAGTTTTTTACCATTTGGGATCCAGTTTTTGCACTGGGGCCCATAAGATCTTAGTTACACCACTGATTGATATATTCAAATTATGCCCTTCCCTAGTCCATACGAGGTCTTATCATCATTTCAGGATATTAAATCTTGCGTATTTGACCCAAAACTGCACACTTCAGATCAATTTTGGTTTAGCAGTCTGAAGTTCTTGTAGGCCAAAGAAGAGCAGATTGATTCTGAAGGGAGCGAGCTTGGAGACGCAGGTGCTATACTGTTTGTTGTGGGCATTGCATGAATGTTAATTAAATGCGTGGTGCATCCAGGAGCTTTGGTCGGTAATCCCTGTTTAATTGTGAGTCTGCATGTGTGTGTCCGTGTGGGTATGTGTGTGTATGTGTGTGTGGGAGAGTGTTCTGTGACTGATGCAAGCCTCACTATGACAGTTATAGAGCTATTGCATGCATTTGAAGAAACATGTGGGGAAAAGAGGCAGCACTTGGGGAGTGCCTGGCATGTGTGTGACTGTGTGAATATGTGTGTGTGTGGTCACAGCATGTTTTGCTTGTGTTCATGGATTGCCAGTGCAACCCACATAGGAATGTTTCCATGATTGCCAAAACCTGAACAGAAAACAGCTGGCATCAAGTGTAAGGGAGTGTGGTTTTGGGGGGTGGTGGAGGGCGGGGTGCTGTGTAAAAGTAACAAGCATGCTTAGTGAATACGCACCTTCTTATAAGCCGCTGATTTCCTGCAAGAGAGAACAGTGCCTGAAATGGATGTCAAGATAATGAGGCACACTGTTAAAGTTATCTGTGTGTGTGTGTGTGTGTGTGTGTGTGTGTGTGTGTGTGTGTGTGTGTGTGTGTGTGTGTGGGAGGAAACCTTTTATACTGATTTTCCCCTGCACTATAAGCCTACATATGCTGATTTCTTTGCAAAAACAGAAGGACTGAGATGTGCACATATGCCTGTGCCACCATGTGTGTATATGTGTAAATATGTCAAATTGTCAAGCTCTTGGTTTGGATAAAGAACAGCTGAAAGAAGGAAGAAAATGCTTTATCTGGAATTTTTGTGCACTCTTTTAAAAATAATATCATACTTGTATTTAAACTCAGTAATACTCATTAAGTTTTATTTGTGAACAAAAGGGCTAAAGAATGCTTTCCCATTGGTTAGGCCTTCAGGAGCTGAATTAAAGGCCTTACACATTAGATTAACTACCAGTATAATTAGGAAGTGAGAGTGGAATCAACTAACTACATTTTGTGAGAAAAAAAAGAAAAACATCTGAATTTTCTGGAAGTAGATAAGATATGTGTGACTATAAGTGATATAAGTGATAGCCTGAACAATGCAGCTGCTCTGTGCCACGGATGTTCATAAGGATTTATGTTTGCTTAGCACTAACATACTACTAGAAGCCCATAGGGGTGCCAGCAGGAAAAAGTGTCATCGCACACTGTTTTTTTTACCTCCTCATTTTGAGGTTTAACGTTTTTATAGCCTTGAATGAAAGCCTAACTCTAATAGACGTGGTTTGCCACAGGTAAGCGTTGCACACAGAGGCTATGGCATGCATACCTCCACAATCTCAACTACACATCTCAGGAACCTGCAGAGCTGGGCTTTATGCAAGCAATGATAGGCTCTCTGGTAGCATTGAGGTGAGACAAGACCCCAATCATACTTGACCCAAAGCAGAACTAGCAAAATTCATTCAAACCCATCTGAAAAATATCACATATTGTCTTCTGCACAATCTGGTTTGGACTAGTGCACGCATTCACAATATATGTGAGTATATTGGCAGACACCTATGAAAATGTCTGCCCACGATACCTGTGCAGGTTTAAGCAGTTTCAGTAATGCATAATTTCCATCAGTATGTTTTATATCTACTGTATTAGAACACCTACATTGTGGTGGATCTAAAAAGTTTTAAATGCTTTGCTAAGCAGTTTTGGTATCGAAGCATGTTGATGTGAAGGTGCAGGTGTATGCTGATGGTGCTGAGCTGTATTTTGTTATATATTTACACATTGCATTAGCCTCATAGCTCCAGAGAAAACTAAAGAAGTTTGAACATACATACAAATATAAACATACAGTATCTCACAAAAGTGAGTCCACCCTTCACATTTCAAATATTTTATTATATCTTTTCATGGGAAAACATTATAGAAATGAAACGGACGTAATTTAAAGTAGTCAGTGTACATCTTGTATAGCAGTACAGATTTACTGTCCTCTGAAAATAACTCAACACACAGCCATCAATGTCTAAATAGCTGGCAACACACATGAGTATGTTTCATAATGAACATGTCCAAATTGTGCTCAAAGTGTCAATATTTTGTGTGACCACCCTCTTGGGCATGGAATTCACCAGAGCTACACAGGTGGCTACAGGAATCCTCTTCCACTCTTCCATGATGACATAACAGAGCTGGTGGATGTTAGACACCTTGTGCTCCTCCTCCTTCCACTTGAAGATGCCCCACAGGTGCTCATTTGGGTTTAGGTCTGGTTACACACTTGGCCAGTCCATCACGTTCAGCAAGGCAGTTGTCATCTTGGAGGTGTGTTTGGGGTCGTTATCATGTTGGAAAACTGCCATGTGCCACAGTTTCTGAAGGGAGGGGATCATCCTCTGCTTCAGAATGTCACAGTTCATGTTGAAATTCATGTTTTCCTCAATGAACTGCAGCTCCCCAATGCCAGCAGTACTAATGCAGCTCCAGACCATGATGCTACCACCACCATGCTTGAATATATGCAAGAGACAGTTGTCTTGGTGCTCCTTACTAGGGCACATCCTCACATGCTGGACATCATCTGAGCCAAACGAGTTTATCTTGGTCTCATCAGGCCACAGGACATGGTTCCAGTAATCCATGTTCTTGGTCTGCTTGTCTTCAGCAAACTGTTTGCGGGTTTTCTTGTGCATCAGCTTCAGAAGCGGCTTCCTTCTGGGACGACGGGCAAGCAGAGTGTATGGTCTGATCACTGACAGGCTGACCTCCCACTTCTTCAACCTCTGCAACAATGCTGGCAGCAGTTGTGCATCTATTTTTTGAAGCCAACCTCTGGACATGATGGTGAACACATGAACTCAAATTTGGTTGACCCTGGCAAGGCCTGTTCTGAGTGGAACCTGTCCTAGAAAACTATTGTATGACCTTGGCCGCCGTGCCATAGCTCAGTTTCAGGATGTTAGCCATCTTCTTACAGCCTAGGCGTCTTTGTGGAGTGCAACAATTCTATTTCTCACATTATCAGAGGCAACTATTTAGACATTAATGGCTGTGTGCTGAGTTATTTTCAGAAGAGGACAGTGAATCTCTCTCTCTCTCTCTCTCTCTCTCTCTCTCTCTCTCTATATATATATATATATATATATATATATATATATATATATATATATATATATATATATATATATGCATATCATGCACTTGCCTCTCAAATAGACATGCTAATATTAATAATAATTATTATATTATAATAAATATAATAAATAATAATAATAATAATAATAACTATGTTTGAAACAATTTTCATGTGGGTAGCATCTTAAAATGCTTTACAGATAAGTTAGAAAGTTCTGTAATATCAATAAATATAATCATTAAAATAAGTTCAATAAAGAAAACTTATGAGAATGAAATATAGTAAAGTTAGACAACAAAATAGGTAAAATAAAAAAATAAGAAATACAAAAGTTTTAAGAAGTTTAATTAAAAACTAAGTTAGATAGATATGTTTTAAAGTGTTTCTTAAAAATCTATATTGAGCTTGACAACCTAACGGAAAGTGGGATTCATTTTCAGAACTTAGAAGCATAATGACAGTAAGAGACATCAACACTTTTTCTGTAATTTATGCAGAATATTTGCACACGACCTAAATTTGCATATTTAATACTGTATTTTGGAACATTAACAGATAGACATTCAGGTTGGATATGCAGGTGCTATGACTTTTGTAGGGCATATGACAACCTTGAAGGAAAAAATCCATTCCTTTATGTAAGATTTGTTGTTAAATTAGAAAATTTAAAAAGTAGACTTACTTAGGAAGGACATTCAAATTTTTTTAGACCACATCATAACATCTATACATATTAACACCACATGCACAAACTCAAAATGAAGGTGCAGATCGATGTTTCAAATGCAAAATTATCATTATACTGTTGAAGATGTGATGACTATAGTAGATTATTTAGTTATGTCCTCAAAAGACATCTCTTTGAAAGAGTTCTCTTTGAATACTCTTCCTACGCACTGACAAACATAAGATTAATCTCCTTTGCCTAAAGGTCTGAAGCACAAATAGGGCAGTTATGGGCTGGAGGTTGGGGAACTGGCCCTGCGACCAGAAGGTTGCCGGTACGATCCCCAGCACCGACAGTCCGTGACTGAGGTGTCCTTGAGCAATACACCTAACCCCCAATTGTGCCATGGGCAATGTGGATAGGGCTGCCCACCGCTCTGGTTGTGGGTTTAAAAAAGTATCACTTATAAATAAACTTATAAATGTTGAATGTGTGTGCAATTACATATTTCCACCACAGAGGTCCCCAAATCTCCAAAATGTACATAGAGGAGCTTTAAAGATGACTGATGCCTGTATTTTTAGCAATGTGCTTTTGTCATGCACTGTTTGGAACCTGTGCATCAACAGATGGTCTACAGTCTTTATAACTGCACACCAGCAAAGTGAAGTTATAAGAGAGGGGTTTCTGATAAAGTGGCCACTGAGTGACCATGTATGTAAAAATAAAACAAACGTGACCTGGAAACATGAATTGGATTTCATGCTATATTATAAAAGCTTCACTGGTAGATGGCTGCTAGAGTGAATGTGTGGAATAAGCAAAGGTATGTGTGTGTGTGTGTGTGTGTGTGTGTGTGTGTGTGTGTGAGTGTGCTTGTGCGTGCGTGCGTGCGTGCGTGTGTGTGTGTGTGTGTGTGTGTGTGTGTGTGTGTGTGTGTGTGTGTGTGTGTGTGTGTGTTAGGCAGAGTAAAACGTCTGTCCTGTTTGTGAGGACTGGAAAGACTTAACTGTCCAAAGGTAATGAATAAAAATCTCTCTCTCTTTATCTCTCTCTCTCTTTCTTTCTCTCTCTCTCTCTCTCTGCCTTTTCTCTTTCTCTCTCTACAAATGTAAGCTTTGTTGAATCTCACAAGCCTTTCACTATTCCTCCCATTTCTTTCTCATTCTCCACTGAAATTTTGTCCTTTGTTCTGCAGTCCTTCATTGAATCCTTCTCTTCTTTTCTTACTTTTTTTTCTCCTTCTCCTCCTCATTCCTCCATTCAGTTGTTGCTGACTTCAGGCATATGTTAAATTCATGAGCGCTGGCAGGACCAAGGGGGAACTCGTGGGAAATAAAGAGGCTACACATACACAAAACACACACACACACACTTGCCCTCTTAGACCTACTGTATAAAACGTCTATCAATTACATGCATTCGAATGTCTGCTTCGGAAAGAAAGCAAAGATGAAAAGAAGCACTTTAGCCTGAACGCTCCTTGGTTGAATGTGTGCCTCACTGACCCCTGTAATCTGTGTGTGTATGTGCTTCTTTTTGTACATCTTTAGGACAAAGTGGTCTGACTTTCTAGTTAAAACAAAGGAAATCATGACTAACCGACAGAAACAACAAAACACTCCTTACTTCATACAGTGTTTTATTCAAAAGCACTACATTTCTTTTTTTGCTAATGAAATGCTAAAACCATTTCATTTCTGTTATTTATACAGTACACATACAGTATCTCACAAAAGTGAGTACACCCCTCACATGTCTACAAATATTTTATTATATCTTTTCATTGGACAACACTACAGAAAAAAAAAACTTGGATATAACTTAAAGTACTCAGTGTGCAGCTTGTATAGCAGTACAGATTTACTGTCCTCTGAAAATAACTCAACACACAGCCATTAATGTCTAAATAGCTGACAACACAAGTGAGTACACCTCACAGTGAACATGTTCAAATGGTGCCCAACTGTGGCGTTGTCCCACCCTGGTGTCATGTGATTCGTTAGAGTTACAAGGTTCCAGGTGTGAAAACAGAGCAGTGCTGTTAAATTTGGTGTTTTGGGTACAATTCGCTCATGCTGGCCACTGAATATTCGATATGGCACCCCATGGCAAAGAACTCTGCTAATGTGACAAATAGAATTGTTGCTCTCCACAAAGACGCCTAGGCTGTAAGAAGATTGTTAACACCCTGAAACTGAGCTATAGCATGGTGGCCAAGGTCATACAGCGGTTTTCCATTACAGGTTCCACTCAGAACAGGCCTTGCCAGGGTCAACCAAAGAAGTTGAGTCCACGTGTTCACCATCATATCCAGAGGTTGGCTTCAAAAAATAGAGCCACGACTGCTGCCAGCTTTGCTGCAGAGCTTGAAGAAGTGGGAGGTCAGCTTGTCAATGCCATACAGTGCCAACGCTCGCCATATGCCACACAACGTACCAACTCATTCTGTGTGGCCCTCATCCCAGAAGGAAGCCTCTGCTGAAGCTGGCCAAGTATGTCTCCAGATCTAAACCCAATTGAGCACCTGTGGGGTATCCTCAAGCGGAAGGAGGAGGAGCACAAGGTGTCTAATATCCACCAGCTCCGTGATGTTATCATGGAGGAGTGGAAGAGGATTCCCGTAGCAACCTATGCAGCTCTGGTGAATTCCATGCCCAAGAGGGTTAAGGCAGAGCTAGATAATAATGGTGGTCACACAAAATATTGACACAATCAGCACAATTTGGACATGTTCACTGTGAGTTTTGATCATGTGTGTGATCAGCTATTTAGACATTGATGGCTGTGTGTTGAGTTGTTTTCAGAGGACAGTAAATCTGGACTGCTATACAAGCTGCACACTGACTACTTTAAATTACAAGTTTCATTTCTATAGTGTTGTCACATGAAAAGATGTAATAAAATATTTGCAGAGATGTGAAGGGGTGTACTCACTTTTGTAAGATACTGTATATATGACATGGGACATATTCTTGCATATAGACACTTTTACACACACACACACACACACACACACACACACACACACACACACACACACACACATATATATATATATATATATATATATATATATATATGTGTATATGTATATTTATATGTATGAGATGTGGAGCATTGTCTATAGTATTAAACAGCTGCGTGTGTGTGCATGTCTGGTTTGTGCTGTCGCAGGCATATTTGTGAACAATAGCTTCTTTTGATTGCTCTGACGTGAGAGTTTGAAGGAAGCCCCTTGTCTGTCTTGTGTGTGTGTGGCTGGATGTATGTGTGTGTGTGTGTGACTTGGATCAGACATTCCACTGCACAGACCAACGCACATTCCTTCATCTCACACTCACTCCTCTTCACACTCCACCACACTATGTTTCTCTTGCACGAGTGCTAGCTCTGCTGTTACTGTCTGACCCATTCTGTCTCTCTCCCTTTTACTCTGTCTCCGTCCAACATCACTCTCTCTACTCCTGCATCTTCTTCTTTCCTTCTACATTCTTTCTTTTTCTTACTCTTTCTCTTTTCTCTCTTTTTCTTCCTACATGTCTATCTTTATCTTTTCCTACTTTGTCTCTTTTCCTCTTTCTCTCTATACCTCCTCTATACCCTTCAGTCACTTTTTCCATGTACCCTCTTTAATTAATGTCTCATTCTCTCTCCATTCCACTTTTGCTTTCTTTCACTCTATCTATCTGTTTCTCTGTCCTTCATTTTTCCTTTGTCTTTTCTCTCTTTTCTCTCATTCTCATTTTTTCTTTTTTCTCCTATTTCTTCCCCTATATCCCTTATTTCCCTCTATTTCTTTCTCTCTCTCTCTCTCTCTCTCTCTCTCTCTCTCTCTCTCTCTCTCTCTCTCTCTCTCTCTCTCTCTCTCTCTCTCTCTCTCTCTCTCTCTCTCTCTCTCTCTCTCTCTCTCTCTAGGTTCTGCCCCACTGACTCATCCACCCTGGCAGTGCACCTCTATGCTGTCACACTTTGGCTCAGCTGTCCTACATGTGTGTGTGTCTGTGTGTGGGTGTGTGAGTGTGTATGTAGTATCTGCCCTATATTGGACCCACCTACTGCCCTTTCATCAAAAATCCTCCCAAAATCAATGCAATGCTAAGTGAACACCTTGTTGCACATACATACATAAAAACATACATACATACACGCATACACACACACACACACACACACACACACACACACACACACACACACACACACATACACACACACACACACACACACACATACACACACACATTAAGGTTGTAATTGCTCACAGTATGTGGTTTTTCTATTGTTAACTGGTCCTGTTTGAGTAGCTTTACAGAACCCCGGTGTAATGAGAACAACACATCTTGTTCAGATTTGCTGCATAACAGTAAGTTTAAAATATTACACCCCCAAGCTGGACTTCATTGTTGTAGATAATCAAAAGTAAGCAAGATGTACATCACACTGACAATAATTTTATTACCACGCTAAGTTTAGCTTGATTACACAACAAAAACACATTCAATCTACATAACAGAACATATAAAAATATACTATACAAGTCTGAAATTAATCTAAATGTAACAATTCTAAATGTTGGTATTTTGGCACAAACTGAGTTTTCTACAGATGAGTGTTCTATAGTTTCTTATTATTTTGCTTGTATAACAATAGTTGTTACAATAGAAGGTGTTTGTGGGTGGAGCACAGACAGATCAAATGAGTAATGCTGCATTTACATAAAAAACATTGTTCCATTCCTCATAGCAGAATTACTGTAATCAGTGACAGTATGTGACCAACAGTGGCATGGAGCCATGTAAATGTTGCCATGGTGTTAGTATTACCGGAATAACAGTGCTCTTCCTGTTAGCCATCATTTTTTCCTAAAAGGTTTATTGAATATGTGTTAATGTCTGTAATAGTGTATTTCTGTAGATATTTGGGTTATGTTGTACATGAACAAGTACACCTGTCTCATGAAGCAGTAAAAGCCAGATTGAAAAGAATTTGGCTGGGACAATAGTCTCATGAAATTGATCAAATGCCACCTAATAGAAGGGGCACTTTAACCTGCTTGGGGACTCTAGGGCTAAACGTGGCCATGGGTCTGACGAATCTAGTTATACACAGTGTCAAAACTCAAAGCATTTGTTTTTAATTAAAGTGCACACACTGTCAGCACTTCCAGTACTGCCATTCTTCATCTTTCCATTAGTGCATTAATTTAAATGCATCTGAAGTTATCTTCTTATCTGCCTGCTTTTTCAAATTTTCCATTCCACCTTAAATGATGCACTATTTAAGGTGGAATGGAAAGTTTGAATAAGAGGCTGGCAAACAGGACACCAGCTTCAGACTCATCTACATTAAACCCAAAACCAAACCACTAAAAGCCACAGTCGGGCAAGATTTGAAATTTATACAGAACTTGAGAAGAGATGTGCTAACTCCACTCTGTTGTGCAATGCTTCTCCAGCAGTGTGTGGTACAGCTTACTCTGAAAAACTATCAACATCACCACAACAGCTGAGGTCCACGATGAGCTGTAGTCTGTGGTTTGATCCAGTGCCCTGGGCAGAAATAAATTTTTGTCTAGGCCTGTGAAAAAGTGGGCAGGCCAACTTGGTAGAAACAAATTTCCAAATGTGCGGATCCAAAGATGACAACATGACAGATAAAATCAGACAAAAACAACACAGAAAACTTATAAACCCAGACCTAATTATCATAGGGTAAAGCACACTGTCACACAGGCAAGTCTTTATAGTCGATTCATGTCTTTAATCTTTCTTTTTTAATTTTAGATGTTTGATTTGACATTTTTACAAACCCATACGTAGTAAAAGAGCATTCTAAGTACCAAATTCACACAAATCTGACATTGATAACGGAAAAAATCAACATACTCTACAGGATGGAATCTCACTGTAACACATATTCAGTTAATCTACATCTTTTAACCGCAGCTGAAGCTTCAGGTTCAAACACTGGTGTACTGATAATGAACTGAGCTTGAGGCAGTGGCAGATAGCAATGGTTGCTGTGCAGTGATTTCAGGACTTAGAAAGGAAGGTGGAGCTTAACAAAGAGCTGATAATTTGATTGGTTAAAATACAGTTATAGCACTTACAGAAAACAAATCACATTTCTAAAATCATATCATGTCAGCTTGATAAATTTGTGAAATAAAATTGAGTAGGGCTGTTGTCAATCTGGGTATGTGCAATGTATGAATCTTAATTAAAAAAAGGCCAGTCAGAGGCCTTGAAATAGTCAGGCCACAGCTGGACAGAAAAGGCAATGACATATAAGAGGTACTTTCAAGATATTATATTTTTCCTTTCATTCTAATAAAATTTGAATGAAATTAGAAAGGCCATCATAAAAAAGATTACAGTGGTCTTGTTTTGAACTTAAAATCTCAATCAAGCTCCTGGTCAAAAAAGTTTTTTTATTACATTATTGAAGGAGCTCCAGGTATGGCAAATTATAGTAGACTAATGAAAAACTATAATAATCAACCAAAACTAATCCAGCTTCTACAGGCCTTTTGTCAGCGTTGCTAGTTTTGTCAAGCCAAGACAAAAACGGTTAACCTACTGAAAAATGGATGAATAATGATGAAAGGGTGGATAAAAGCATGGAAGACCTGCAAGAGAGGCAAGGTTGGGGAGGGATGTTTGAAGGATGCAAGAGTTCAAAGTGTATAGCTAGTGTATGAGTGTGTGTATGTGGCTCGGTGGGATTCTCATCATTATCCTGATATCTATAAATACCATGCTTTCCTTCTTTTTTCTTTTCTTTCTTTCTCTTTTTTTTTGGTTTCTGGGTCACACACTCTTTGCCTGCACTGTTTCTGTCTGGATTTCACCAGCTCATCTTCATACACACACGTGCATGTGGAAATGAGCCTGCAACACACACTTAAACACATTCCTTAATTGTTATATGTTATTTCCTGAGATAGTAAAAGAGTCCTGCTTTACATTAAGTGTCAAATTAATGATTAATTAGTCAAGTCAAGTCAGTTGTTCTTGTCAATACTACAATATGTACAGAACATAGAGAGTACTGAAACTGCATTACTCTCAGACTCCATGGCGTAGTGATAACAATAAATATACGCTAAACATGAAAAGTGTGAATTTAAACAGACACTAAAACAAACACTAAACACTAATCGTAAAAATAAACACTAATTGCAGAAAAATAGAATAATAAAAAAATAATATAATTTTTTTTATAATATAAATATCGTCTCCATGGATCACCACCTTATCGTGGTGGAGGGGTTTGTGTGCTTGAATGATCCTAGGAGCTATGTTGTCTGGAGCAAAAGCTCCTGGTAGGGTCTCCCATGGCAAACTGGTCCTAGGTGACAGGCCAGACAAAGTGTGATCCAAAATTCCCCCTATGAAAATAATTAAAAAACAGGACTTGTGTACCCTGCCCTTGTGTAGGTTACCGGGGCCCCACCCTGGAGCAAGGCCTGGGGGAGGGGCTTGCCAGCGAGTGTCTGGTGGCCGGGCATTTACTTATGGTGCCCAGCCCGAAGGGGTTACATGAGTCCCCCCTCCCATTGACCCACCACCAATGGGAAGGGCAGTAGTAGGGGTTCGGTGCTTTGTGGATCGGGCAGTGTCCTAAGGCGTGTGCCTTGGCATTCTGATCCTCGGTTGTGAACAAGTCCTAACTGCTGTCTGTGCTTATGCACCGAACAGCAGTTCAGAGTACCCAGCCTTTTTAGAGTCCTTGGGAAGGATGAAAGTGCTCCTCCTGGAGACTCTATTGTCCTACTGGACAATAATGACAGTGTGACCTGGAGGGGTGTGATTGGGAGGAATGGCCTCTCTGATCTGAACCCGAGGGGTGTTCAGTTTTTGGACTTCTGTACAAACCACAGTTTGTCCATCACGAAAACCATGTTTGAACACAAGGATGTCCATAAGTGCACATGGCACCAGGACACCCGAGGCCGCAGTTCAATGATTGACTTTGTAGTTGTGTCATCGGACTTGCGGCCATGTGTTGGTAAAGAGAGGAGCTGAGCTGTCAACTGATCACCACCTGGTGGTGTGTTGGATCAGGTGGTGGGGGAAGATGCCGGTCAGACCGGGCAAACCCAAATGTATAGTGAGGATTTGCTGGGAACGTCTGGCAGAAGAACCAGTCAGATTGATCTTCAACTCACACCTCCGTCAGAATTTGACCAGATATTGGGGGAGGTGGGGGACATTGACTCAGAATGGGCCGTGTTCCGCTCCGCCTTGGTTGAAGCGGCTGACTGTAGCTGTGGCCGCAAGGTAGTAGGTGCCTGTCGGGCAGTAATCCTCGAACCCGGTGGTGGACACCCCAGGTGAGAGACACCCTCAAGCTGAAGAAGGAGTCCTATCAGGCATGGTTGGCCTGTGGGACACCAGAGACAGCTGACAGGAATCGACAGGCCAAGCGGAAGGAATACTTTGAGGACCTTCTCAATCCCACTGACACGTTCTCCAGTGAGGAGGCAGAGTCTGGAGACACGGGAATAGGCTTGTTAAAAAGCCCCGTGGTGGCAAGGCTCCAGGGGTGGATAAGATCCGTCCTGAGTTCCTCAAGGCTCTGGATGTTGTGGGGCTGTCTTGATGACACACCTTTTCAACATTGCGTGGACATCGGGAGCAGTGCCATTGGATTGGCAGACTGGGTCTCCCTGGTAAGGTCTATGCAGGGGTACTGGAGAAGAGAGTCTGGCTTATAGTCGAACCTCGGATTCAGGAGGAGCAGTGCGGGTTCCGCCCTGGTCATGGAACACTGGACCAACTCTTCACCCTCTCCAGGATCCTAGAGGGCTCATGGGAGTTTGCCCAACCAGTCCATATGTGCTTTGTGGATCTGGAGAAGGCATTCGACTGTGTTCCCCGGGGTATTGGCAAGTTCCTTTGACTCCTGAGGCCTCAGAGATATCAACTTTTGTTGTCCTTGGTCAGGTCATTTAGGAGTTACTAAAACCTATCGTTGCATTTAAAATCATTTCTTTTGGCCTGCCATGAAGAAAGATATTGCTAATTATTGTCGTACTTGTCATGTCTGTCAGAGAGCTGGTATGCCTAACCAGATTGTTCCTCCAGCTCCATTATGTCCTATCCCAGTGATTGGAGAGCCCTTTGAGCGAGTGCTGGTGGACTGTGTTGGACCACTCCCAAAATCAAAGTCAGGGAACCAGTTCTTGCTAACTGTTATGTGTGCCGCCACATGATTTCCTGAGGCAATACCTTTACGCAGGATAACAACCCCAATTATAACTCAAGCATTAGTGAAGTTTTTTCCACATTTGGTTTGCCAAATTTTGTCTCCTACAGAATCCCCAGGGTATTCTGTGGGAGGTGCTTCAGGAGTACAGGGTACATGGCTCTTTGCTACGAGCTATTCAGGCCCTGTACAAACAAAGCAGGAGCTTGGTTCGCATGGCCGGGAGTAAGTCAGACTTGTTCCCAGTGAAAATTGGACTCCGCCAGGGCTGCCCTTTGTCACCAATTCTATTCATAATTTTTATGGATAGAATTTCTAGGCGCAGTCAGGGGACAGAGGGTGTCTGGTATGGTGACCTCAAGGTCACATCACTGCTGTTTGCAGATGATGTGGTCCTATTGGGGACATCAGGCCACGAACTTCAGCTTTCGCTGGATCAGTTTGCAGCCGAGTGTGAAGCGGCCGGAATGAGAATCAATACCTCTAAATCCGAGACCATGGTTCTCAGGCAGAAAAGGGTGGAGAGCCCTCTCTGGGCCGGGGATAAGCTCTTGCCTCAAGTGGAGGAGTTTAAGTATCTCGGGGTCTTGTTCACGAGTGATGGTACAAGGGAGCGGGAGATTGACAGGCGGATTGGTGCTGGGTCAGCAGTGATGCAGGCTCTTTACCTGTCTGTTGTGGTAAAGAAAGAGCTGAGCCACAAGGCAAAGCTCTCGATTTACCGGTCAATCTACGTTCCCACCCTCACCTATGGTCATGAGCTTTGGGTAATGACCGAAAGAATAAGATCACGAATACAAGCGGCCGAAATGAGTTTCCTCCGCAGGGTGTCTGGACTCTCCCTTAGAGATAGGGTGAGAAGTTCGGTCATCTGGGAGGGACTCGGAGTAGAGCCGCTGCTTCTTTACAACGAGAGAAGCCAGTTAAGGTGGGTCGGGCATCTGGTTAGGATGCTTCCTGGTGGGGGATCTCAGGGTCTCAGTGCACATCTACACTACAGCCTTGGGCTCCCCACTTGGAAGCCAGGTTCCCTCAGATTCCTAACTACATGGAAAAAAAAAATTCCCATGCAAGTGAAAATGTTGCTTGCAGTCTTGTAACTCTCTTAAGAGAGATGAGCTAGCAGCTGGAGGGTCCCATACCTGACTGCATATACCAGGGATTTGGTCTTGGGCAGGGTATTTAACTGCTTGCTGTACTTGTCACTGTTGTGCTGCTCCAGACTGGGCATAGTTAGGCAGCAAAAGAGTAGATTTCCCTAGAAGGATCAATAAACTACATAACAATATACAATGAACCCAAAGTTGTTGAGTTCTTGCATCCTTGTCTCTTTATTTTCACCATCAATGACTGGAATAGACTGGAAAAAAAGCTTTCAATAGCTCATCATAATTTTTCAGTGGATGCTATCACCATGGCAACATTTATAAGCCAATATTGCACAGAATGATGCTTTTTTAATGCCAACATGTAAACTCAGCATTACCCTGCTTGACTGTTTCTATGTACCGGAACTGCGATATCTTCTTCTTTAATGTAACTGTAGTGAACTAGGTGAGTATTAAATTTGACAATGTTAAAGAAGTTCAGTACTGCCAAAAACAAGAAGAAACTCTCAGTTATCGACATTTTTTATAGTAACTAGCTAGGCAAGATCAGTAATTGTGTATTGTGTTTATTTTTTTATTCATGTTGTGCTTTGGTTTTGGTTATGGTAACTACACTGAAGTTTGGTGGTTGTTTTCTCACTATAGCAATGTCTCTGGGACATATTGTTTCCTAGCTGACCCAATATCCTGTAATCCTGTCCCACCACACACACAAAAACACACACTCATAACACTTTGCAAAACATAAATCCATCCATCCATCCATTTTCTAAGCCGCTTCTCCGGCAGGGTCGCGGGGCAAAACATAAATACTAAACAAAAACAATTTTACTGCTAATCTAGCAGTGCTATTAGTTATTAGCATTGATTGATAAGTCCACTCATCTCTATCATTTAAGGGATTTTCTCTTCCTTATTATTGCTCTCATTTTGTTTTATTTTGGAGGGTTTTTTTTCATCATTGTCTGAGCTGTCCTCATCCTCTCTCCCATGTTTTTCACTTCAAATCATTTTGGTATTTCCCTCATCTGTTGAACTCTCTCTTGATGGTCAGTTTCCTTTTGTTAATTGAGAGTTTTGAGACAAAGTCATTGGAGAAAAAAGGAGTGATTGAAAGTTGAGTTCAAGTGAGTTCTTTCTTGGTGTTTTTGTCTCTTCAGCCTTGATGATTTATGTCATTTATGAGTTTTTTTCCGATTTACGATTTTTGTCATTTGAGTCTTATGCTTCTATGTTTTGGTAGTCATGTGTTCTGTATCAGACTTCAAATCTATTCTGTCACTTATATCACTGCAGTTATATTACCACGAAATCACCCACCAGACCTACCATAAACTACTCACAATCCAAACTATCAGTTAACAGTTAAGTCACTTACTAATTGTTAAGTATTTAATCAGTTACTCATAACAACTAATATGTAAGATATCAATAATGGGTTATCAATGAGCAAGAAAGCTATAGTCACAGAGTCATAGCAACAGAATATGAGCAGCTGGGTTTCAACTTGGAGCTATGGAAGGTTCAATGGGTCAAATTAGGAAAATGCACTATAAAAATGATGTCAATAGTTTGTGTTAACTTTGACCTCTCCAGGGTGTATCCTACCTTTCGCCCAATGACAGGCTCCAGCACCCCCCCGTGACCCAGAAGGAGAAGCGGCTTGGACGTGTGTGTGTGTGTGTGTTTCTTTGACACTAGTAATTACATTTCAATACCAAAAGCCACATAACAGTAACAGCTGCAGAACTTGAAGGGCTTCATTTTCTTGTGTGTTATTTATGTGCTCGAGCCGTATTTTTGTACAGAAATGTAAGTGTAAGTGTGTGTGTGTGTGTGTGTATGTGTGTGTGTGTGTTTGTCTATGTGTATGTTTGTGGCAGACATTTACAAAGCCAAGTCGAGTGTGTGAACTTTATTTATTGGAGACAAAGCAAATGCGTTCATCCACCCTCAAATATCAGTTTGCGATAACGGAAAAGGTTACCCATCTCCGCTCCTCTATGGAATAAGAACATCTACTAATATCTAAAGGTTACTCTCATCAATAGGAAATTGGAGCTGATCTGGTTGTCTACAGTAATAATATCTTCAGATTTCACCATTTGACTCTCCCGAGTTAGGAAAGATGTAAAAAGTGTATGTTTTGTATTCACTTATAGAATGTCATCTAATGTTATGGAATTATTCTGCTTTAGCATTATTATTCACAAGAGACATACCAAATCAAGAGATATAGTTAGCAAAAACTGTTAAATGTACCATTTGTTCCATACATGGAAACAAAGCTTCAGAAAAGGCCCCATCCATTTAAGCTTCAATTATGAGAAGTGTTTCAGATTGGACTTTTGAATAAGGCCAGGTGTTCGCAACTCCTGTCCAGGAGGGCAGGTGTCCAGCACAGTTTAGTGATTTACCTGCTTACCTGATCACACTCGTCTGTTAATTGCCAGGTTAAGTGGGTGTGTTTGAGCGGGGAAACCTCCAAACTGTGCTGAACACTGGCCCTCCAGAATCTGAGAAACAATAGTATGATTTTCTAAATCATCTAATCACTTTTAATGTTGACTATCATGACAGGCTTGGTAGATTATTCTCAGGATAAGTACAAGATCAGATTTTTTGTCACTTGGGGTTTAAAATACTTATTTGCAGCACTTGTCTGAATATTTGCATTATCATTTGCACTATGTTTGTTTTGCACTGTTACAAAAAAATGTAGAAATCTGTGGTAATTGTGAATCTGGTATATAGTATAATTAGCATATTTCTTTTACTATTACACAAGTGTGATTATCAAATTTATGCAGGCCACTGCAAATGGCAATTGTTAGAAATAACACAAAAGATGCATGCTTACAATAGCAGTGAAAGCACTTTTACAGTACATTGCGAGTCCTTGGGGCGGCACGGTAGTGTGGCGGGTAGCGCTGTCGCCTCACAGCAAGGAGGGCCTGGGTTCGATTCCCCGGCCGGGCGACCAGGGTCCTCTCTGTGTGGAGTTTGCATGTTCTCCCCGTGTCTGCGTGGGTTTCCTCCGGGTTCTCCGGTTTCCTCCCACAGTCCAAAGATGCAGTCAGGCCAATTGGATGTGAGTGTGTGAGTGACTCTCTGTGTCTGTCTGTCTGCCCTGCGACCCTGACAGAGAAGCGGCTTAGAAAATGGATGGATGGATGGATGTCCTTGCAAATAAGGTGGCATTTGTGTGAATTTGTGATTGCAAATTCCTGGACCTGCTGTGTAGCAGGTTGTCTTGCTCAGATGTTGAGTACAAGAAATATAGGTAAGAAACCTATATTTAGAGTTCAATGAACTTAAGTAGTAACTTAACAGAGCAGTAATCTGTGCTACATTTTGTAAACACTATCAAAAGTTTAACAAAATCTAGATTTGAAGGCAGCCTGGTTACCTATTGTCACACTATCATAGTAATTTGACAGAAAGTAGATGTTACCTTGCTGCTCTCTGTGTGGTGTCTGCTGTGCTTGTGTGTGTGTGTGTGCGTTTAAGATAGCAGTACAGTGCAGTGCACAAATGTGATTTATAACCTAAAATATACTTAATGACAGAACTAGGCCACAGCAAGGAACATCTTGATGCTAGTGTAAGTGCTAGACCACTGCTACAGTTACATCAAAGTGTACAGTGCCACTTTTTTATATTTCTGGTATTGGTCATTTAATCATAAACTCCAACCAGTTGGTCCTACTAGGTCAGGATTTTTGGGCAGTGAAAATTTGTGTCCATTCAGACAGCATTTGTGAGGTCAGACATATCAAAAGGTCTGGCTCGCAATCAACATTTCACTTCATCCCAAAGCTGTTCAATGGGGCTCTGGGCAGGCCACTGGAGTTACTACACATCAAACTTGCCAAACCATGTCTTTCTGGACCTTGTTTTGTGCACAGGGACTTTGTCATGCTGGAAGAGGAAACTTTACTGTTGGCACTATGCATTCCAGTAGGTACTGTCCTCCTGTACTTACTAGCCAGATAGTGAATCATTATTCATGATGCCAGAGAACACATTTTCATGGCTTCCGAGTCTGGTGTCAGTGCGCTCTTCCACTCCAGCCATTGTTTGGCATTGAGCATTGTGATCATGGCATTGAGCTTAGTGTTTCTAGAGAAACCCATTTCATGAAGCTCCCAGCTTTCAGAAGCTCCCAGCTCCACAGTTCTTGTGCTAATGTTGCTTTCAGAAGCAGTCTGGATCTCTATAATATGCAACAGAATTTTTTTAAGACTTTTTACACACTATGCACTTCAGCACTTGGTAGCCCTGCTCTGTGAGTTTGTGCTGTCTACCACTTGGTCACTAAGCTGTTGTTGCTCTTAGATGCTTACATTTTACAACAGAAGTATTTACAGTTGACCAGGGTAGTGTTGAACCTTGAGGTGGATGGGCTACAACAGCAGAAGACCATGTCGGGTTCTGTCAGCCAAAAACAGAAAGTGGAGGCTGTAGTGGAAACAGGCTTACCAAAAAATGGACAGTTGAAGACTCCAAAAATGTAGCCTTGTCTGATGAATCCCGATTTCTGCTGAATTAGGGTCAGAATTTGGCCCCAACAGCAAGAATCTATGGACTCAACTTGCCATGAATCAACAGTGTAGGCTGGTTGTAGTGGTGTAGTGTTATGAAGAATATTTTCTTGGCAAACTTTGTGCCAGTTAACACCAGTCAATCATTGCTTGAATGCCATAGTCTGATTGAGTACTATTACTGACCATGTGCATCCCTTCATTGTCACAATTTACCCATCTTCTAATGATTACTTCAAACATGATAACGCACCATGTCATGAAGCAAAAGTCATCTCAAACTGGTATCATGAACATTACAATCATTTCAGTATTCTTCAGTGGCCTTGCCACTGAATCTTAATGAGAGATTTGGAGCATGAAATTAAAAATCTGCTGGAATTGCATGATGCAATTCGAACATCTTATGGAATCCATACCATTAAGAATTTAGGCTATTATGAAAGCAGCCCTGTATTAGTATAGTGTTCCTAAAAAAGTGATTGGTGAGTAGACGTGTGCTGGTGTAACTGACAGCTGACAGCTAGAGATGCATGCCATAAACAAAACAATTGTTTAGTTTTATATGAGCAAAACCGGCCTGCTAAACATGAACACAAAACAACATTATGGTAAATATAATGTAAATCCATCTAAGTTAGCAATAAAATTAACCACAAAATTACTTAATTCATAAATAAAAATAAGAATAAAAGAGTAATTTAACAGAAATCAACAGTGCTAGGAAGTTCTGCCTTCTTTACTAGATCAAAACTCTATTATATTAAAACTTGCCAATTTTATGAACTTAAATTTTTGTATGAACTTAAAGATTTATTTAGTTTAGTCTGTTAACTGCTGGATAACTCCATGTTTTCTTTTACTCCACCACTCAGATAATATCTGGTCAACAGCTGCCCTATGATCAGAAACTGACCAATGATGAATGAAGCGGAGAGGGGGTGATAAAATATGCAGCAACAGGTGGGCTACAGACTCTAAAGAACCACCTGCAATTTTACAGATGTACAGAATTGTCTGGAACATTTAAAAGGGTACAATCAGTGAACAGCACTTCAGGCTACGTCCTAAGTGATGCTGTCCTAGCGCAATGTCACAACAAAAAAAGATAGGATAAAAGAAGCATTCAACAGAATGAGGACAGAAAAGGACAGAACAAGGGAATGTGAGAGAGAAAAAAGGACAAAGGTGCTTTTTGCAATTGTAAGTACTTTGATGTTAGCGGTGAAGTACAGTATAGCACTATAGCATGTGTGTGTGTGAGAAAGAGTTAATCTGAGAAGTGTGAGTGACTCACAGTCATCACTTTGTTCGTCAGTGTGTGAAGCACGTCTGAAGTGTGCTCACCCACACACTCTCTTCTTACTCATTTAATAACGTGTCTCTGTATTAAAGTCAAACCTTTTCAAAGTCCATTATTAACAAAGACATCCTGCATCTGATGCCCATCACATGCCAATCCACCCTTTCAAACTCACAGTTTATGAAGTTGGTCAGGCTGGAATTTACATTTAGGTGATGATTTTGTCCGAAGTGCTTTACAGTAACCAAATACAACTTCATAAACAGATTGAACATCTGCAATACAAAGATTGTCACACCTCTCAGCCAATCACTGTGCTACTTCCTCCATCAAGTGAAAGAAAAATTCTGACAGAACTCCTCAAAGATAACTTTCAAGGACAATGGAAAAGGCAGCAAATTAGTCCAAATTATTGGACTTAGAAATGGTGGTATAATGCCTGACACACTCTATCCAGATGTTCTGGAGGACGAAGCTCTTTGTTTGTGAAACTGGACAAGTTGTGGATTCCACTATAAGGAAAACCACCCACATGTCTCAATCTAAAACAATCTATCTATCTATCTATCTATCTATCTATCTATCTATCTATCTATCTATCTATCTATCTATCTATCTATCTATCTATCTATCTATCTATCACATAGTCAAGCAGTGAATCACACAAATAGTTTGAATAACACTAAGTAGTAACTGAATCACAAGTCTTAAGATTAATACCTGAATAATGAGTAAGCAGTTTAAGGGGTTAATGGATGACTTTGATATTCCTTGCGATTTCTCTCCTGATACGTTCACGTTGGAAAGCAATTTGATAATGATGGTAGTAATAACGTTAATGACAATAATAACAGTTCATATAACTAACTAATATTACTCCATAGATCACACAGTGATTGCTCCATAGAGAAGCAGAGGGTAATAGGACAGAACAGCGTAATGATCCTAACTGCAACTGAGGGACTGATGTGAGGCTCATGTTTATTGAGTTAATGTGTGTGATGGGCTGATGAAATCAGGACTAGGCCCAGCGGGGCTTGATTGAGTTGCTGTGTAAGGGATTGTATGGAAGAACAAATATTTCAGGGCAGGGTGGAGGGAGACTGGTACAAGCCATTGTACCAGTACTATGTGCCTAGTCACATAATGTTACGATTGTATCTTTAATATTATTATTATTATTATTATTATTATTATTATTATTATTATTATTATTGTTGTTAGTTTGTGTGAACATTTTATGATGAGTGGACAAAATAATCTAGAATTTGGTAGAATACAATGTTGTTTCATTGAAGTTAAGAAATTGATTTCCTTCAAATAAAAGTTACCATTTTGGTTGACTGGAGTGATGATGTTGTGGATCATTTCTGATACTTCTGACGATATTCAGGATCATGTGACATTTGTGTTCAAACAATGTAATGATGCATAGGATATAATAATGTTATTGAATTGTTCAGAGTAAAGAAGTGAATTGTTTTTACCTGGGAAATCAACAAAACATGATTTGTATATATCCATATATATATGTGTGTGTGTGTGTACATAAAAATTAATTTTTTTAAGTGACAGCAGTGTTATATGTTGCTGATTTTGGAACGAGACCTTAAAAACCTTGACAATGTTAAACTTGTAACAAAAGAAGGTGCTATATAGAACCCTTTTCAAAAAGACACCATTTAAACATACAAAGAGTTTATTGAGTGTTAATGGTTTACTGAGTGTTCTATATAAAACTATTTTCTTTCTGTGAATAACTATAGCTATATTTTATAGAGTGTTCAGTAAATGTATCAAAATTTGGGGGTTTAAAAAATTAATATCTCCTGTCCTAGGACCAGAAACTGACCACGTATGAAGAACTAGTCTGGGACCCCACAGGTCCACCACAGAACAGCTATTACAGCACTGCTGTGGCTAATCTTCTTTTACTACAAGTGCAAGTGCCCCTATATGGTAAGTGGAACTAATAAAATGGACAAAGAGTGTAGAGACGAGGAGGTTGTTTTAATGGTTTGGCTGATTGCCTTATGTGTTTGGGTACAAGTGAGAGAACAGTATCCTGACACAGTTAGCCAGTACCCAATACTGGGCTTGTAAGTAGATATTTTTGAATTTGACTTTTTAACCTCAGAGACAAGCCAGCATGAATGAGAGATTCTATGATTGTATCTTTCTGCATGTTTACATTGAGTCATTTGTTCTTTTGACATGTGACTTTAGTTGGAAATGCATTTCCTCTTATGTAATCATCTAGAGCCGGTTCAACTTTGAAGTCTTAACATTAACTTTTATGAGAAGAATGTTTTATGAGAAGAATGAGAAGAATGCGTGTGTGTGTGTGTGTGTGTGTGTGCATGTGCAAGTGGGTGGTTGCCACGTGGACCCATTATGTTTGTGTGCTATTCCACAGGGTCTGCAGCAGTGGGTGTTAGAGTGTGTCACTAGACTGTAGAGATATGTATCACACATGCGAACCTGACTCCACAGGTAAACACATCCTTAATAGGATTCCTATGTGACAGCACGAGTGTGTGTGTGTGTGTGTGTGTGTGTGTGTGTGTGTGTGTGTGTGTGTGTGTGTGTGTGTGTGTGTGTCTGGGGAGATGGGGTTAGGGTGAAGTTTACCGTAACCCCAATCTCAGCTCTAATCCTTCCTAAAGCGAACATGACTGAACATGATTCCAATTCCAAAGCTCAACTCTAAACAAAACCAGACACTGCACTGGCCTCACCAACTCTGTCCACCTCTAAAAATACCCCTACACACAAATACACACGCACTCATGACAAACTAATACCTTCAGCCATTACTAACTGTAATGTACAACTCTTTGTACAAAACAATCCCACATTACTGTTGGGGATCAACCATTATAGCGATAGTCAACAATCGAAATCATAATAAAATAGTAAAGGTAAGATACGCTAAGGTAAACAGTCAATAAGAGTTTGATGTGAAACAAACCACAGTGGTGATGATAGGAACCAGATGTCTGAATACCTAAGACAGGTAGGTTCACTAGCCAATTGGGATAGAAAATGAAGTAAACTATATTTGCATTACAGACATTGGTTTGTATCACCAGCACTGTAAATTTTCTCGACAAGGAACCATTTTACAACCAGTTATCTCAAAGTTTGAATGAAAATTTGTGGCTTTTACTCCCACTACAGTCTTGTCAGGCCAGACTTGATCTCGTAACAAGAATAAAAATCTGGGGACAACTTGTTACACTTTTATGCTGAATTGCGATGACACAAGGATACGGCCCTCCAAAACTTGCCCAAACTCCTCTAGTCTGTGCTCTATTATCATCCAGAGCAAGTATCACAATACAATGTAGTCTACAACACAATATAGTGTAATCAATAACACAAGCAAAGCAAGGTAGAGAAGTGTGATCATTGGCTAATGTTTATTCCTATACTTCCTACTCTGTATGTCTTAATTGGAGTTTTCTGGGGGGGGCTTCTCAGCAACACTAACTTACATCAATGGTCTAACCTCATACTTAAAAAGAGCACCTCCGTGCCTTATAAATCACAGCTTTTTGCTCCCACCTTCATTTAGCCAAAGTCTCATGGTTGTCCCCCCGACATTCTCATTACAAAATCACGTTCCATTATACGGTTGCCACCTGTCAAGGTTTTCCCTGGATCATCCTGGCTTCAGTTGTTTGTCCAGGGAAAAATTGATTCTATTTTTGTTCATTCCTTCATCCATGTTTATAAATATTATTATGCAACATACACAAATCTACTTGAGACTACTTAACAGCTTCTTACAAAGTTGTAATGATTTAAGCATGTAATCACCTCCACGCAAGCTGGTGAGGTAAAGGTTTCCATTACATGTTAGCTATGTTAGTCTTGTAGCTGTAAAGCAAATCTAAAGAAGCAAACTTCAGACACCAAAACATGTCACAACAACATTTGACATGATATGGAGAAATTGTGCAAATTTGATTTTTAATCCATGGCAGAATCCAGACTGTGGTAAATGTAATACTGAACAAATACTGAACAAAAACCAGCCAATCTAAACTAAATTGAAACTACTTATCCTGGCAGTAAGTGTGTTTTTGCCAGTAAAAGTGCAATTAAAAAATGTACACAGTTATTTTATTTTTCAGTAAAGGTTCTGTTGTTATCTGTTGTTTAGAAGAATACAGAGAGAAGAACAGGTTTGGTTCCTGACTTATTGTTCAACTGAAATCATCACATGGATTGGTTAAATTCCATCAGCAGTGAATGATTTAAATTACCTTAGCATTGATTGGATAAAATAGGTATTGGATGGTAACTATAAACACTAGAGGAGAGATTTGGATGTGGTTAAGCTTACACACTAAAAATGTCAGAAAGAAAATCACAATGTATTGGTTGTTTAAACAGAAAACAAAACAACTGGAAGTCAAGTCAGAGAGGATTTACCTCATTAATCATTACTGACACAAAACTTCAGCTTACACACACACACACACACACACAGGGCAACTTGTAAAAAGGGCAACTTGTAAAAAGTACATGACATATTTTGCAGTGTGCTTAGAGCAAGACAGAGAGAGAGAGAGAGAGAGAGAGAGAAGAGTAGGGAAGAGAGAGAGAGAGAGAGAAAGAGAGAGAGAGAGAGAGAGAGAGAGAGAGAGAAGGGTAGGGAAGAGAGAGAGAGAGAGAGAGAGAGAAGGGTAGGGAAGAGAGAGAGAGAGAGAGAGAGAGAAGGGTAGGGAAGAGAGAGAGAGAGAGAGAGAGAGATTTATGTGTAGAGATGAATGCGTACGTCTAAAGCTCTCTCAGTGGCGTCTCATGTTTAAGTTCTCTTAAATCACACTGGAAGAATTTTGAGGCTGACAGCCAAACACTGAGAAAGACATTCAGCTATCAGAGATACCCTCGCACTACAGTTATACACATGCCACGTGTGTGTGTGTGTGTGTGTGTGTGTGTATTGCTGTGAAATGTTGGAAAGGATTCCACTCCAAATTAGAAACAGATGACCACTTACATCATCTGTATGATCCGTGTGTGTGTGTGTGTGTGTGTGTGTGTGTGTGTGTGTGTGTGTGTGTGTGTGTGTGTATTTTAAAACTGTATAAAAACAAATGGAACTCCCAACTTACATGTTGCTGTAACAAAACCTTACATCTCTGAATAGTTATTTTATAGTTGCAGAAGAATCAGCGCTAATGTATATCAATGTAAAATAGTTTATTTCAACTAGTTTTGGAACATTTCTATTGGTTCATTTATTATAAAATGTAACAATGTAAAGTGTAGCTGGCATTTATATATATATATATATATATATATATATATATATATATATATATATATATATATTAACAAAAGGAATTTGCAAAGTTTTGCTTTGAAAGTGACATTATGCAACATTATTTTGGTGCTTAATTTAATTGTTATGTACTAACTGAGACTGCCATAACTGTATATTATCAAACACAGTCATTGTTTTATAATATACAGTTAGGGCAAACAGATACGACAGGGAAAAAGACAGGGCTATTTAGGGGCTGGTAGAAAATTTCAGTTTACAATAATGAGGGAAAAATATACTCTAATACTATAATATGACATGTAGCCTAAATATATCTGCACCTATTGCATAAAATCAAATACCACAATATGATTTCATCCTGTCTTCAGCAGGAGCTGTTTAAAAGAGAGAAGAAAAGTGGTCAAAACATAGTAAAAAAGTGAGATTATATTTATTACTACAGTTTACTAACAAATGTCATGATCTAACTTAGAGATCCAGTAATCGTCAGTAGCAGTCACTGAGAGATGCATAGATGCTTTCAACATGCATTTATAAAAGGCAAAGGAAAAACTGTCAAGATATTGTCAAAATAGTCAAAATATGTCATCTGGCTCATGTGATATCATGTGAATCAAAATCCATTCTTTGCTTTGTAGAGTTGTGTCAGAGCTGGTGGTTTAGGTTTAGATATTTGAACAGATTTTGTAGGAGATTTTCAACCATCTTTACAGTTTAACATCAAACACACAGCCTCAAAAAGAAGGTCTGGCAAAATGCTTATAGCTCATGCAATATATATATATATATATATATATATATATATATATATATATATATATACTGATGAAGATATGATGATTAAATGATTAAACACGCTTACAATCTCATGGCCATCCTGCGATGAAATAGTAGCAGTTGGAGGTAGCATTTTAACATAATTCAGGTTTTCATCAATGCACTGAGATGGAGTGTGTACAAAATACACACATTTGACTGCAAACATTACATTAATGTGTATAACAAGTGCTCCTATCCATAGCTAATGTAGTATGAGAAGTCTAGCCAGTGTGTTTTCCTTGGTATAGCAGCAGCGTATCTGTGGTTAAACTGCAGTCTCCCATGTAGCAGTCGTGTTCTACTTTGTAAAGAGAATTGGGTAGTAACAGAATACATGTAAGAGTGTTACCTAATCAGAAGGTAAAAAGTTTCAGACAACAAACATAGCAATCAGATTACAGACACATTCTAAATATATGGGGTGACTGCAAGCAGGATTACATTAAAAAGCACACTTATCACTCATGATGATTTTCTTGCTCATGTTTGTCTATGAGCTAAATGTGTCTACTAAATGAGAGAGATCTATTTTATATTTTGCAAGTTCATCGCTTACCAAGAAGCCCTCCATTTAGCACATTAAGAAGAGAAACTGGTTCCTTTAGTTATAAGTTAAATTCCCCAGATGAGCGATAAATGCCCATTAAAAAAAAACAAATTGTATCACACAACATATTTACTATGGCAATGAGGTTAACTATTAACTGACAGATACAAAATAGGCTACATTTCTCCTTTTTCATGTGACAAATTAAAGTTTTCTTCTAGATTTTTTCACTGCTGTTCATTATAAACAGTGTGCATCTGTCTTCCTGCTGGAACCCTGTAAGTTAGATGTTTAAAATTGTTCTGGGATGAAAAGCCTTTCAGATGTCACAGACAATGAACAAATCCAAGAAGAGTAACATGAAGCTACATCTCAGAATCTCATATCAGGCAGTGTGGACTGAAACATCTAAACAGCACATAGCAAACAGACATAAACAGCACACATAGACGGCAGACAGTTATACATAAGCAGAAGGTGTCCTGTGCTAATGTTACTGATATTGCTGGCATCAGTGGTGCATTTTGCTTGAATATGATATTTCAGACTCGATGTACTTCAGTGTTAAGCAAATTCATCATGGCAGTAGCTGGAAGTCATTTTTGTCACAAGATCCATCAGTGGACATTGTTTGTAAAAGCTGTATTTGAACAGGAGGTTTGCAGTGGCACAGTCAAAGCAATGGCAGATGGTTTGAAAGGTCAAGCTAGGTAGAATGCATTAAAGCCTATAAAGATTTAGTGCTGTTAATAACACGTTTATGCATTATTAACATGTTACCCTTAGACACCATCAATACAAATATAAACTCTACCCTAAAACATAGAATTTTACTGCACTCAACTCAGCTCATTATGACAACTGACTTTCATCTACATAAACATTTCTAAAGGTTTATTCCAATAGACATTGTCTGCTATAAAGCCTTCTTTTGTCAATTTGATGCCAGCACATTTTGGGTAACAGATTTTTTTCTGACATCGATTTTTGTAGGAGAAATGACATCCATCCATCCATCCATCCATCCATCCATCCATCCATCCACTTTCTAAGCCGCTTCTCCGCCAGGGTCGCGGGGGGGAGATGGAGCCTATCCCAGCAGTCTTCGGGCGGAAGGCAGGATACACCCTGGACAGGTCGCCAGTCCATCGCAGGGCAGACACACAGACACAGACAGACACTCACACCTAGGGGCAATTTAGCACAACCAATTGGCCTGACTGCATGTCTTTGGACTGTGGGAGGAAACCGGAGAACCCAGAGGAAACCCACGCAGACACGAGGAGAACATGCAAACTCCACACAGAGAGGACCCCGGTCACCCGGCCGGGGAATCGAACCCAGGCCGCTTGCTGTGAGGCGACAGCGCTACCCACCACGCCACCGTGCCGCCCGAGAAATGACATAAAAGGTTTTTTTGAAGTTTAATGTATTTCACTTTGACATAATGCTGATGATGTGACATAGCTTGAATCTTATACATAGTAAAACAAAACTAACTTTACCTCTAGGCTACAGAAAATGTTCACTTTTGGTCAACCCATCCGACAGTCTAGAAAGCAGTCATATTACCAGCTTTATGTCTCTGTAACATACACTGAGCTGCAAAGTCTGTCACTTCACCCCAAAAAGTGTCACAATATAACCTAATGTTAGAAAAAATCAGTGTCAACTGACATCAAAGTTAGCAAATACAACCTTTATTACAAATGGTGCCTATTAGAATAAGTGTTTATAATAAATGCCTGTGTCAGTTGTTATGCAGCCTTATGAACAGTGCCCTACATTAAAAGTATTAATAAAACATTTTAGCAGCTGCATTTGAATCTTAAAATGGAAGTACTGCAGCCACCTCGGCACCCCCACGTCCATGGTAAGAGAACATCTCATTTCATTTAGAAGAAGAAAGAAAAACCATAGTAAAGAGACTAAAATCTGTAGTAAAACTACAGCAGTACTTCCTCTACAGCAATACTTCTACTTTAATAAATCTTTACTAAAAGTCTCTAAGAGAAGAAAAAAGGAAAAAAAATAGTGAAAGCCTTTTAGCTGAGTTTCTCCAGGCTGGGTCTGGATGTGTGTGAGCCATGAGGCTCTGGATGGATCTCAACCCCAGCTGTTCCAGATCCTCCATCAGTTCTACTGACGTCACATGCAAGAAGGACAACAAAGAGGAATCAGCCTAGTCCTCACATTCCTCAGCTAAAATCGAGCTGCTGTGTCCCTGCACTCTCGTCTGCATTTTCATATGTAACGGGGTAGATAGATATGCAGTGACATATCAAATGCTTTATTAAATACATACTAAACATAGTTTTCACTGTGTGTATACTACTATGTATTCTACTATGATCATAACTATGATCATAATCGTACTGTACAGTTCTGTACAAGTGCAATGTCAATAGAACTGAAACATTAGCATCATCACTCTGCTGAATGACAAAAATTGACAGCATTAAATGCAAAATATCTGGGGCAAGGTGTGAAAACCTTTATATATTGCTGAATCATGCCAGGCATAGATGTCATCACTTATTCAGTGATGGAGCACTGTGTACACCAGTCAATGCGTGTGTGCATAGTGAAGAGAAAATTGTTTCAGAGTGGAGATCCCAAGGCCATAGTACACCACTGTTTAAATGTTTGCAATTAACATTGTCATTTTATGTACAACAATAACATACCCTCACTTCATTCATTTAATTTCCATTGAAAACAGCCATTACGTAAAAGCTATTCATTTTTCAGTGTCAGGAAAAAAAGTAGAAAATCTACATTTAACAGGAAATGACACATATTACATATTTTTCCGTATTTATTGTGTTCATCCATTGCCTTTACTACAGCTCCCATTCCTGTCAGGAGATTTGTTGTTCAAATAAATCTGCAGGGATATTTTTCCATGGCTCCACAGTTCACATTTATAGAAGTTGTTTCCATTTTCTGCTTCTCCCAATCCAATCAAAAGAGTAGCCTGATTTTCCCTTATATCTCAGAGTTGAAAGCATTAAGTATTGTTTATCTAGTGCCAGTTTTGGTGGTCTGCCAGCTCTTACACAATTGCCAAGTCTTACACAATTTTCTCTAGATCTTTTACTATTGTTTTAAACTCCTTCTTTTGTCATCTGTTTTCCTTTAACTTTCTCCTTCATAAGGCAAGTGTGTTATCTTCTATCTAAACTCCTCAGAAATATCTTGTACTTGTATGAACTTGTACTGAATGGCCATTTTTACTCATTCATAAATATATGAATGGTGGTAGTTCATTGTATTTAAGTTATTTTATACCTTATTTTTGATGACATACTAGTGTTGCAATGATAGCGATACTGTAATGGTTTTGGCACCAATACTGGCACTTTCACACATCAAACTGATATACATCACTGACACCACAAAACAATTTCTGACAAGTACATACAACATGTGAGAAAACCACGTTTGCCAGAACGGTTGAGCTGCTTCTTTTAGTAATCACTCCTCTGCTACACTGTGGTCACTTACAGTCTGAGTTAATGTTATTAAGAGAGTGGAAGGAACCAGCAGACTCTTGGCAAAATGATAGCATTTAGCTTTGATTTAGCTTTTAGCACAGCAGCCCACTAGCCGGGCCTGTGTGTCCACTCATCAGCGAGGTCTCATGGCCCAACCAAGCCAAAAAAAACACTCCAATTCGCTTATAGTGACAGCGTGAATGACAGTGATATTTACTGGACTCACATTTAGAGATGCAGCATGAAGGAAGAAGACACATATGAGACAACTGACTTGAGAAATTTGGATGTGAAACAACATTCAGTTCCATTTTTGATCCAGAGAAGCTGCTGTGAGCTGATGTGTAAACACCACAGGTTTATCTGTATACTGTTCAATTCTGTTTTAACTGTTTTGCACAATAAAGATATTTTACATTTACTTAAGTTGTTATACATGCATCTCATTACTAATTATATAATACTAAATACATACAGTAAATAAACAAATCAAATTTTCTAACATATCTATTAAATATAACCCAACAAATAACTGCCATCTAGCCATATTGTGTTTTCTGAGGAGAGCATAGATTTTACCAAAATAAAATGTAAAAAAATGTAACTGTATAAATATTAGGACTTAGAGAGTTAGTATCGGTACTCAGTATCAGCTGATACCAAAGGATCAGGTATCGGTATTGGTATTGGATGGGAAAAAGTGGGAAAAAGTCATTTTAGAGTCATCTACAGTTCTGTTCAATGTTATTCATATCTTTTTTTTTTTTTTTTTAGCTTTTTACTAGGGATGTGCAGAGGTACTCAACTTGCTTAACTTATTTGAATATTGATATCACTGTTCAGATATTTATTACATTCCATCATGGAAAGGTGGAAACAGGCTAATAATTCAGTGAAACAGGTTTAGAATTTACCAGGACCATCAGTTAGTTACTTTGTTTGCATTTGTTAGCAAGGATGTACATTATACTTAGCTACTCCAAATCACAAGTGCCTTAACATGAGGACATCGGGGAAAAAGTGTTGTTAAAGGTGGGACTGAGAAGCCAGAGGTAGCATGGCTTTTTCACTGAGTAGGCCAGCTACTGTAGCTGGTGTTAATTAGATCCAGGAACAGTAAAAATATATTCACAATGTTGGCACATCATGCATTGTGGATAAAATACCTTGTTTTGAGTCTGCCTCAACTTGAGCCTCAACATCCTCATCCTATTGGTGCTCTAGTGTTAGCTCACTAGCTCATCCAAATTGGCAGCACCCACTACAAATCCAACAGGAAAACCTACTGATTTCCTTGGCTTGAATTTTTGTTAACAATTCCTTTGAATTCTGTCTGCCTCATAAATGGAATCATAAGGTGTTATATGGAATACATGAAGCCTGGCATATGATTGAATAATTGCTTAGTAGATAGAATTACATGCAAAACATGCATAAAAAGAGCGTATAGATCTATAATGTCAGGTTTTATAATACACTATAAACTGCATTCATAAGAACACTGTCATGACAAAGGCTTGTTATATTACACACTTGGGAAAGTATATATTCCGCATCACAATAGACTTACATTCAGGTAAGCATCTGTTGGATATAATCACTTCCAGCCCCAAACAACCTGACTTAAAGAAGTCGTATATTTTTGCTTTATAGTCTTACGCATGTAATTATAACTACTTAAGAGCAATTATACAAGCTTATGCCCAGGTGTTATAAGGTGTTATAGATGTCTTATTATGCCTAATAAATGCATCACTTCAGCTAAATAACCATTCTCTTACATTTAGTCGAAAATCAAAATTAGTCAGAATGTATATGCAACCTATGAAGTTTTACATTTTATAGACATGTCTGCAACTAAACTGGTTTTACATTATATTTATTCTCATCTTTTCAATGGTGATTCCAAACTTTTAAACAGTAAAATATAGGCGTACACTTCAGAGGGAAAACAAAATAAAACAGCAAATGTCAAGTGGCAGCAGACATTTTCTTTGTCCTTTTGTTTTTACGATCAAGGTTTATAGTAAACAGAGCAGCCAGCCTTCTCTGGATCACCACCCGTAGAGATGTCACTGTTGGTTCCCCATGCACAGCAGGTTTGCACAAGAGGCATTCAGCTCAGCAGAAATGCTTAGATTTACTGCAGAAAACACACAAGTTCAGAGCCCTATTATACCTAAACATAACTGTGCAGGCCTTAGCTCAATTCAATTAAATTGACTTCAAATCAGTTTTATTTGTTTATTACTATTTCCATCAGACATCAGGCAGTTTTCCATGAATGTGGGCGCAGACCCAGAGAGAGACTGGGTTAGGAAAACCTCCCTTACAGTATGTGGCCACTGCACATGGCACAATTAGCCCCCTCTGCTCTCTTCCCCAGTACCTTGCTGCTTGAGTCTCTGTGTACACCTCGAACAAACATCTCTTTCACAAAATCATGGATTTATAATAAATTATCTAAATTCTCTGAAGTCAAATGAATTGTGTTTAATGTGCACAACTTCAAAGTATGACAGCTATCTTTTACAATGACATCCAATGACATGCATTCTCGTTCAAACAGGTTATTTTTTAACTGTACCTGGCTAGAAGTACACACAGTAAACCATGCAGCCAACTAAAAAGAGTGTTACAGCAACTGCAAGAAGCAGAAGGAGTTTCATAGTTTTAACCCAAAATCCCAGGCTTATTATATATTAAGGCCTATTTTTCAGTAACTACGGAGAATTCAATACAAACTGGCTATTCTTAGGTTATAGAAGTGTGGAATAACACATTTCATTGAAAATGAAAGGGAGAAAAATAACAATTATTTTGCAGGCAGTGGACCAGGCCTGGCGTCAGGGAGTCATTCTGTACTACAAAAACAAATGCAGGTATCAGTTTGTATTGGCTGCATTATATGAATGTGTGGTAAATCAGCTAATGGATTTTATAACTGATTAGACCATTGGTGAATTACTGTAAATGTGGTTCTCCCATTGATTCTCTTCTGAATGTGTGGGTCTGGGTCTACCATTCATGCCCACCCTTATTCTAATAGCTAATATATTCACACACATCAAAACACAATGTAATGCCCTTAGAATTATATATTTCCAAAAGACCAGGGATCTCAGACATCTTTGACATCTCAGACATCAGTGAATAGGTTTTCTATTGCAATTAACAGAGACATACAAAAACATCTTTGATCAATAGACCCTACAGATTATTTCAGTAACAATGTAGACATAAGTTGCAATCATCATACAAAAAAACTTAATATCTTAACGTCTTAATGTCATAACTTTATAGAAATAAGAAATGTTAAAAATTGTTAAAGGCAAAACATGATTTTTTTCTTGTCAGTATATATTGTCATATTATTCACATAATGTAGAGTACCTATTTTGAAATTATGAAAAAAAACTAAATTGATTAAAAGGTTTTATTATGGCAGCAGGGACATAACAATCAATGTACAGTGCCTTGGTAAAGTTTTCACCTCCCCTTGGTGATCTTGTTTACCCTGGAAATAAAATGGATTTTTATTAGGATTTTATGCAATTGACCTAATAATGTGGTCCAAATTGTTGAGGTAGAACAAAAATAAATAAATAAAACTGAAAAGGGAGTACATACGTATGTATTCCCCCTTTTTGTCATGAGACCTCTAAATAAGACTTCATCCAACCAGTTAACTCCAGAAATCACATATTTAGTTGAGTGTCATGTGATCTGTCACATGGTGTCAGTAGAAATGTATCTGTTCTGAAAGGCTCCTGAATCTCCAGCACCACTCAGCAAGAATCATAGAGATCAAGAAGCTCTCCAAACAGGTCAGAGACAAAGTTGAGGAGAAACATTGATCAGGGTTGGGTTATGAAAAAATATCCCAAACTTTAAACAACCCACAGACCACAATTAAATCCATTATAACAAAATGGAGAGAACATGGCACCACTATAAAACCTGACAAGCGAAGGCCGTCCACCAAAACTCACAGACTGGGCAAAGAGGGCATTAGTCAGAGATTCAACACAGACACCAAAGACAACACTGAAGGATCTGCAAATCACAGCAGAGATGGAAGTATCCGACCATAGGACCACTCTCCATAGAACGTGGCTCAATGGAGGAGTGACCAGAAAATGCCATTACTTAAAAAGAACAAATAAGAAACCATAAGCAAAAACCATAAATCATAAGTTTGCCAAACAGCATGTGGCAGGCTCCTCAAACACATGGAAGTAAGTCAGTAGAAACTAAAATTACATTTTTTGGACATCATGAGGTACAATATGTGTGGTGCAAACCCCACATCATGCTGTGGGGATGCTGTTCATCAGCAGGAACTGGAAAACTGATTGAAGGAAAGATGGATGGCACTAAATGCATGGCAATTCTTGAGGAAAGCCTGTTTCAGTCTGATATTTGAAACTGGGGTGGAGGTTCACCTTCCAGCAAGACAATGGCCCTAAACATACTGCTAAAGTTACACTGGAGTGGTTTAAAGGGAATTGTTGAAATGTCTTGGAATGGTCTAGTCGAACCCCTGACCTTGATCCAGTCAAGAATCTGTGGCATGACTTTAAGATTGCTGTATATCAACACAACCCGTCTGAATATAGCTAAGCTAATGGAGACATACCTCAAGAGACTTGCAGCTCTAATTGCGGCAAAATTGGCTTTATAAAGAATAGATTTGGGGGAGGGTGCTTTTGCACGCTAAAGATTTATGTTTTCTTTTTCCACTTAATTATTGTTTGTGTTGTGTTTGTGTGTGAAATATTTTGCACTTTCAAAGTACAAAGTGGTGTAAATCAAATGGTACAAACCCCCCAAAAATTCATTAGAATGTCTGGTTGTAATGCAGCAAAACAAGAAAAACACCAAATACTTTCTCAAGGCAAAATGTGAAAGTGAATTGTTAAAGAATGATAAATATAAAAATGGCAAGTATGAAAAAACAAAATGCCACACTCCATGTTAACACATTATTGGAAGATTAGGGCTCATTTTAACTGTTTCTCTACCACTCGTTCTCTTCTAGCCTCTGACTGAACCTTAGACATGGTGTCTTTTCTGTTTTTACTCTGGTTTATTATTCTGCTCTCTCTATCTGCTTGTTTCTGTGGGGATTAGGAATCGGAATGGCTTCAGCGTGTAAACACCATTGAAAGGAAAAGCTTTGTGTCTGTGAAAATGACCTGAGGAAAAACACGAGAGTACTGAACTTGTATAAAAACACACGCACATCTACTCACACAAATACACATTCACACACACACACACATACACAGAAACTCTCTGAGCTGTGGATCGAATATAGCCATTCTTATGTTTCATCAGCGCTAAAACAAGTCATCTCTGCAGTACCAGCAGATGGAGGCTCAAATTTGAACTTTAACCTCTGGATGCTGCACATGAATGTGTGTGTATGTGTATGTGTGTTTAGGGATTATTTTGACAGGTAGGAGATTGTTGTTATTGCTTTTTTGCCCTGGGGTGTAGAGGCCAAGAATATTTGCAGCATAGCGTGTTAGAGTGTGTGTTTGTATGCGTGTGTGTGAGAGTGAGTGTGTGTGCATTCACATGGGTTCATGTGTCGCCCACGCATGCCACAGGGCATTCAGATTCTCAGGTGACCACAGAAATGTTGCCTTTTTCAGCTCAGCATGTATATATGTGTGTGTGTGTGTGTGTGTGTGTGTGAGTGTGGGTGTGTGTGTGATGCCCCAGCTGTTGGGAGAAATCCCATCTATGCTGTGCTACCAGTGTTTGGCCCATTTTAGCTAAGCAACGCTAGCCATCTTCCACTTTCTCACACAAATGCTTCCATTCAGTTCCGTGGCTGGAGCTCACATGATAAAGTCTTTAAATTCTTACAAGTGAACTGCTTGACCTTATTGAGGTTTAAGTCATATTGACCTTTCTAATAATATTGAAATATGAAATAATCACACTTGTTCCTGGGATGTTTGTTGCTGTGTTTTTGATCACAACTTTAACCCCTTAAATACTCTTGGGTACAGACATTTGTAACACAATTGTATAACTGAAGAAAATCTAGTTTGCATTGTAGTCTATGTAGATACTGAATAATAAGCCTTAAGATGTAATAAGCCTGGGATATTAAGTAGTTAGCCAGTTTTGTGGGTGTGTACTATTGGCTAGGTAGTTTAATATTGTATCTGATTAACAATAGTAATATATTTGTTGTTTATTTGTTTGTTTATTTTTTCATGCAGTAGCTTTCATAAGCCCTGTTCTGATTCTGTCAGAGAGACATGTTTAGTAAACTTTTACTTGTTTTCCGTAGTTATAAAACTCTCATGTTTTTACTGGTGAGTTTCCAGTGGCTTGTATTTTCTATGAACCAGAATTAATATTTATGATTAAGAGACCCTTATTAGTCCCGCAATGGGAAATTATACCTCCGCATTTAACCCATCCATGAAGTGAAACACCACATACACTCTAGTGAGCACACACACACACACAAGGGGGCAGTGAGCACACTTGCCCGAAGCGATGGGCAGCCCAATCCACAGCACCCGGGGAGCAGTTGGGAGTCAGGTGTCTTGCTCAAGGACACCTCAGTCATGTGCTGTCAGCTCTGGGGATCAAATCAGCGACCTTCTGGTCACGAGGCTGGTTGCCTAACCTCCAGCCCATGACTGCCCTCTTGTATATGCTTGTATGCTTGTATATGTGCAAAAAATATATAATGCTAAGTGCATATGTAAATATTAAGTAGCTGCCATTATAATCACATCCCAGGCCATGTCAGCCTGCATGTTCTTTTCTGATTGAACTTGATTTTCTTTCTCCACCTCATAGTGCTGTCCCAGTGTGGAAAGGATAAAGATGAAGTCCTACCACCTAGACCAAGTCATTGGTTGACATACTGTTCCAAAGCCTCCATTGTTTCATATTTCGGGTTGAGTTTAATATGAATATGCACACTAGGGGATTAAACATGGGGAGGACCAATAGTCAAAAACTTTGCATCCCAATACAAAACAACATTTTCCAGGAAAATCACAGAGATCTGTATCTGGACATGACTAAAATTATCAGAGCATTGCTGAAAAACAATAGATAATTTGGACCGTAGTTTTTAAAACGGGAGGCGGAAGAAAAACACAGACACGGCTGATCTGAATGAAAATACAGTCACCAAGTAGCAGCTGTAAAAGGCGAAATGTAAATGTGAATTTAATCTGATCTGAATCTGGCTATAGATGAAACTGCTTTACAGGAATGTTAGATGAACAAATAGCCCTTGAATATTTATTCATGGTTATATAGAGGATACAAATGAAGAAATGTTATCTGTTCTCAGGTACCTCCGTTGTAATATCATTACAGACTCATTGAATTTCATTGTTCCAGTGGGGTGTTTAAGAGAAGAATGTTAGAGTGGTGTTAGTGTTTACACATTGTTGTATGACTGCTTTTTTTCAGTTTTCCAGTAAAACTGGCATAATAAAAGAAAAAGAAATTGTATTCATGTTTGTCACCAGATATCCAAATTTTACCCTCAAGAGCACAAAGTGTTTCAACATGGACATTTTAATAAGCATAATTGTGTTTGTCTTTAAAACAAAAAAGAAATTTGTTTTAGATGTGGAATATTGTTTAATCTCACTTTTTAGGTCTTATTATTCACTTATTATGTTTTATTGAGCAGGGGGCTCTGAAGGCATTTGTGCCTAGTGGCCTCAAAAGACCATCCTGAAAAGAGAGAGTGTGGTGAAAGGAAACATTGCTTTCAGCTTGTTTTAAAAATTGCAACAGAGGGTCAATGCAGATAATCCTTTGCTGGAGCCAGCACACAACATTATGTAACCTACAAGCTCACTATAAATTTTGTTATCTATGTCTTTTTAAGACCTGTCTAATTTATCTTCTGCGTTTGGAAGTGATAAAGCCCCATGACTCAGTGAAGTAGTATTCTAGTTTCATTCTGGTTTACAGTGTGGTAAAACTAGTATTCGGACACATTTTTTTATTAAATATACTTTCTGTGCATATATCAACTTCAAGTTTACACACAAAATGTCTTTAAAAATTATTTGTACTTGAAACATGTTTTTGTATGCATGATAATGTATTTTTAAAAAACAGACCTGAAAGGAAAAAAGATATTGAAACAGCACAACACAATAACATTAGTACTTTGTTGCAAAGGTACCATTGGCAATTACAGCTTTGAGACGTCTACAGTAAGAAGTTATTATCTCTTTGCTGCATTGTGGTTCCACACCTCTTGTCTTCAATTCTGCAAGGTTATGAGGGTCCTTCTGTTGGACAGTGAGATTGGTGAGACCATGCAAGCACTTTAGAAACCAGTCTTGAGCTATTTTGAGTGTTTGGGGTCATTGACATGTTGAAATGAATCTTCTCCTTTCTTGTTCTATAAAATTAAACGCTTTACTGTGAGTATGATGGGCTTAGGGTCATATATGCAACCCTTCTTTCTCCAAATATGACGAGCTGGATTGCCAAAAAGTTTTTGTTTTGTCTGACCACATTATATTCTGATTTGCCTAAATGCTCATGTGCAAATTTTAGGAATGCACATTTGTGCTTCTGTTTTTAGCAGAAGTGTTTGCATGCATGAATGGAGGTGATTATGGTGCAGTTCGTTGCTCATTTATTTCAACATAACTGTTGATGCTTTCAGGTCATCCTGCAACTCTTTTTGAGTGACTGATGGCTTCTCTCTTTCCTCATCTGTCATTACCCTGAGAGAAATCTTGCACAGCACATCTGTCTAGGGTGTGATTAGTAGTGATTCCATTAACTTGCATATTATCGAACCAATTGTACTCACATGGTCTTTGCTATGGTTCTGTAGTTTTTTTCCCAATTGTGTTGTTTAACATCAGTAACATTAATAAGTAGAACTTGATTTAATTTTTTCAAACCTTTACATATTTGTATATTTTAATATAGCGTTTATGCTTTTTTCCTATCAATTACACTTTTAAACACATCCTTTTTATGCTTATGAATATGCATTTTTGTTCATGTTATATATGCACTGGATGTATATTAAATAACAGAAACAAAAGTGTTTGAATACCTCTTTCCTATCACTGTAAGTGGCCATATGAAATTTCATTATACGTATCTTATCTCAAATTCTAGCTTAATTGGTGGCTTTGAAAGAAAAGATCAAGCATGTAATCTCAGTACTGTTCAAATACAAAAGACGTAAAAGAAATACTGTATATTCAGTTAGCTGGCTGATGCCCCCTGTGGCCCTAATATGAAAATAATTCTAATCCATAAGCTTAGTCTATCAAAACATCTTAACTAATCTTGTCTGTGGTGGATTCCATGTATATGAAGACTCCAACAGGACCTCATAGAGTGCCTGGCTTTTTGTGCCATCCAGTAGGTCCCCACTGCTTTTACACATAATTATGCACATATCTCTTGGGTAATTATAGCTGTGTGACAGGCTAGCTACATGCTGTCTGCAGCATTGTCTCCTAGCGTGCTGTAAGCCTGTGAGATTTGCAAACAGCATGGCTTTAGCTGACATGAAGCCATGTTGTCTTGTTAGTGTTAGCTCATCCACGGCATGCTAACTACCCAGCTGTCCTTTTGCTAACTAGCTAGACTGATGATGGTTGAATACTGTATTTAAAAGGTGTAGTGAGCAATGTATTATTATGCCATCTCATTATGCCAAATGGGAGGTTTTTCAGTTTCATACTATTGCCCTAAGCTTGCTCATAAGACCTCTGTTAAGCAGTGTTGGGGTAATGTCTGCTGTAAGGCCAAAAATTCAGTCCTTTTGACCAGAATTTTATATGAAATAATTTTTATTGCAGAAATGACTATTTAAGTACTACAACTGAGAACTGTAGTGGAAATTCTTAGTACATCCAGCAATGGAGGTATGAATAATTAACATTGGAACTATCCTGTATTCTTCTCTTTTGCAATCTTCATGCACCAAATGCTACACCTACAAAGTGAGAAGCATGACCTCTTAGTACAAGGTAAATTCTTTATAAATACTTGAGTGTTACAACCCCACATTTTCTCTAGGGCACTATGAGATCAGTAACGTGGCATTAAAAGATTGAACTGGCATGATGATGATGATGAAAGCCATTTTAAGCCATTTTATTAAAACCAACCACAATTAAAACACTGATGATACCTATTGCCACCCTGAGAGAATCAAACTGTGGACAGCACCAAAGAAAAGAACAAAAACAACCACGCTTACCTGCTCTGAAACAAGTACTTAGCTACACGGGCAAAATGAAACAGCTAACAATGCTATACTTACCTTACAATAATCAAAAGTACATGGAGCAGTGTCCAATCTGACCTAGGAAACCAGAGTAGAATCCATCATAGTACAAATATACAGGTGGACTCTTACCTATTTGAAACCCTCTGTGCAAAATAAACACACTCCTAACACAAAAGACCCCTGTACACAGAGTTAGGGAGTGTGCTCATGAACCCCCCTAACTAAAACACAACCCCAACCCAAGAGCTGGAAAAATAAAAAATAAAGTTAATGGGACTTATTTATCAATATCTTCCTATGTTTTCCTTAATTTTGCTCATAAAAGAGGTTCTAAGAAAAATCTTGTCTTCTTAAGCCACAAAACTGTTTGCCCCTTGCACCTAAACCAAACTAAAACATAGCACACATGCGGTGGCACTCCCTTCTCCTTCTCTACAGCCATCTTGACTACCTCTTTTTAAGACTTAGACTCCTCCTCTATACACCAGCCAGACCTCTGACAGGTCAGAGGTCCTCCTCACAAGAATGATGGTAGCAAGCAGGTACATATGTGGAGAGAGAGTCAGGGAGAGAGAGAGACACAAACAAACACAAAATATGTGCTTATACATTACAAAAAGTAAAAATATTAGCCTTGGAAATTCTTTAGAAGGTGAATCCTCCATGAATGGAGGATGAATCCTCCACCTTTCCCTCAGTGCATGTGTCTAGTTATGTAGCTAATAAATATAACTAGCTGATCTGTCATTGTTCTACTTTATACTCTTCTTTTCTACTCTTTTACTCTTTCCATTCATGTTTTGTTTTACATATAATAAACATTTTATAGTTGTCGCCACATGGTTCACCAGTGGCTTAGCTAACATTCTAGCATTCAGTCCTAAGCGAGCTTTGCTCTAACAACTGCAGCAACTATTTAAAGCCTTCATAAGACCCTGACAAGCTATCTGAGGAGGGTTAGATTTGAGTTTTGATCTAAAATCTGCCGCAACATTTAGTAGCTTTCAAAATGGGCTTGGTGGCTACTGTGGTATGTGTATGAGCAGTTTCTTATCTGTATTTTGTGCTGAAAATGATAAAAATAAATACATTTGAATATGCTGAACGCACTGCAGTGGTTCACCACACATGCAGCCATGTGTGACAAACACAGGGAGATGCTATTAACTCTTCAGTCACTTGCATGTTGTGTAAATGCTCTGTGTTGGTTGGGTGTGTGTGTGTGTGTGTGTGTGTGTGTGTGTGTGAGAGAGAGAGAGAGAGAGAGAGAGAGAGAGAGAGAGAGAGAGAGAGAGAGAATGAAGCCAAATGCTACAAGCAAAATTTTAATAAAAAGATGATATGCTTTATGGTTCGAAATGAGTCACACTGCCATTCACCAAAACAGGAAGTGAAAGAAAGCTCCTCTTCCTGCCTAGACAGTTGGACCCTTGTTTCAAGACCTCAGTGACAGAAAAACAATTCTATATCAAACCCGTTTATATACTGTCCTTCTGTCTTTTCTGCCCCATCGTCCCCCTTTTCATCCCTCCTCTTCCACCAGATTCCTAGACACATTAGCTTAGCCCCATTGATTTACAGTTGCCATTGGAAGGCTTAATGAAATGAGAATATCTCAACGGTCCGAGGTCATGCTAACTGCTAGCCTTGTTCAGTGATTGACACACTGGGATGCTTTTGCATTTGCACACTTTTCAACTCTACCTACTGAAATGTAAAAAGGGGAACAGAGTGTGACGGCTTTTTCATTCTGCTAGCTCTCTTGCTGGCTACCATGTCTGAGGAAACTTCCTCTAAAGACTCCAGTCTGAAAGCTATGAGTAAGTGATTGGAAACTAGCACAGCATGCTAACTCCTAGGATTCACACTCTGCAAGCTTAATGCTCACTATTAGCTGTGTTGACATTGTTTATTTATCTATTTGCTCATTTCTGGGACCAACTATCATAAACTGTCAGTCATCCCTATTCTTTAAAGGAAAATTCCATCCATTTTTTAATTCAGCATGGTTATATGGTTAAGACATAAACAAGTCATTGAGTAATTTGATGTGAAATGCTCTGTTCTAGAGGAACTTACTGACTGAAAATTCTTTACAATGGTGGTGATAGGAACAAGATGTCTGAATGCTTCTAAAAGCTCCCTCACAGAAGGCTATTAAATTAAATAAATGTCTGAAACACTATTTTATGATATGAATTCTGACATAAGCTTTTGGGCTCCAATGTGTTCAGCTGTTTATGGTGGAGAGGTACAACCAGGTTGTTACAAGGCAAAATAGCCCCCAATAAAAAACCTTTTTTTCAGGTTAACCATTATTTTTTACCATAAATCAATTATGTATAAAAATACACAAGACATGTGAAGGTTCGTTAATGGTTTTGGATATAAAATGGTTATATTTGTGTTGTAGACATTGTCTCCTCTAGTTCCTGTCACCACTGCTGTAAAGAAATCCAAATTTCTCTAAAACAAGCCATTTCACTTCAAACCACTCTGAATGCCTTTGTTTACATCTTAACTTTTGAATAATGCAAATTTTAAATTGATGAAATTCCCCTTTAAGCTATCAAACTAGCACAATAAAGCACAAGCTAAATAACGTTTGTATTATTAGCACTATCTACAGGCTAACCCCATAGAAACCTTGCAATTAATTAATTAACTTCTATCCTGAAGGGCTTGGAAGTTTTTTTTTCATTAACACATCTGACAAATTCTTCCAATGTGTTGATTATGTGAAATGCAAATAATGATGCTGAAGTCTGTCTTCAAAGATGTGAACTTTATGGATATTTCAGCTCATCACCTCTAATATTTTATAGCCACAAAAATCAAGCAATAATGTTTTCTAAACCTGTCATAGAATTGTTTTTGCACACATGAGCAATTAGTAGCTTCACCAGGATAATGAAAGATGATGTATTGTATAGCACTCTTTCAAAAAAAGTTCCTAAATGGTTCTTGGCTTTGGCTTGGCTGTGGGGTTCTAGGAAAAACCTGCACATATTTTTTTTTTATAAAACTGATTCTTGAAAGTAAGGACCATTGAAAGTTTTTGTAGGGAAGCAAAAGCGGTCCTTTAATGGTGCCACCTCCTATGATGTGTATTATAACATTAAACATCATTTATGTACAGTATTATTGTTTTACATTTTGTAGTGAAAAAAAACAGCATCTTTGAATTTTCATGGCCAATTCAGATTTCTTTACAGCCAAATTAGTGACCTGTTTTGTTTAGATAACCAAAACACTGTGTCGGCTATGAGAACAAGTGAAACACAATAGAAGATTTGCAGTACTTTTTATTACCCAATTTTGAACATTTATAACATCATTCGCTCTTTTTCAGCCTTTTAAGTTCATAAATGGAAATTCAATTGCCTATTTAAGTAACTTGAATCAAATAAAGAGACTGTTTAGCTCAATGAATCATTTATAATTATGCTACATCGTTGTGATATAGGCATAGGTGTAGCAGCAGCATTCAGATACAGCATGAGTGCACTTACCTGCTTGTTTGCATCATAAACTGGCAAAACAGATCAGTCAAAATAAGGATTATAAATTGGATGACGGTTAGTTTGATGCAAAAATATGCCATTTGGAATCTTGCACTTCCAATATCAAGTGTTATTGTATTGTCCTTGGAGTTCTGCTTGATTTGGTGTGTACTTGAGCAATTTGAGCTCCAAATGGCGAACTTTCATGTTTCTGATGGAGGATTAAATTGAAATAAATTTGAAATTTGAAAATGAATATTTAGCTACTTTGTAGCTACTTTTCCAAAATTTGTAGCTAGCTACAATTGAGCTACTTTTCCAGAAAGAGTAGTGCGCTCCTTTTTAGCTACTTTCAAAGCGCGATTGTCAGAATGTTTGTGAATCTCCACCTGACACACCAAACATGCCCAACTGACAGTGTGACAGTGAAAGAAACAGTGAAAGTGACACTGACAGTGAAAGAAACACACAATTGAAAAGCTGCAAATATACACCTATCTATCACCAAATATACACCTATATACATATATCTATCACCAAAAAGTGTAACAAACGATCAAACTTACACAACCAAACGCGTGATATTCAACAAAAATGGAGACTAAATGCAAAGTCACTCATTCCAGGTTTTTCCTAACAAAAATCAACAAAAATAACCAAAAACAAACCAGAGAATTTTGTGCAAAGCATTGTCAACTGTTGAAATAAAACTGCTCCAGGCATAACATTATGTAGAAACATTATGTAGAAACATTTGTTTCTATGCTCATTGTCCATTTTAGCAGTTCCACTTACTGTATAGGTGCACTTTGTAACTTTGTAACAATTACAGACTGTAGCCAATCTGTTTTTTACATACTTTGTTGGCCACCTTTTACGCTGTTCTTCAGTGGTCAGGACCCCCACAGACCCTCACAGAGCAGGTACTATTTGGATGGTGGTTCGTTCTCAGCACTGCAGTAACTTTGACATGGTGGTGGTGTGTTAATGTGTGTTGCACTGGTCTGAGTGGATCAGACACAGCAGTGCTGCTGGAGTTTTTCCACATCTTCCACATGTTTCACATATTTACCTGTTGGAAAAAAGTACAACATAATATATAAAAAATGCCATAACCTTTGCATGGGCCACATTTTATTTTTCACAGTTTATTCACAGTTTATTTTTTTTTCTGTACCCAATATGTTAAATTCAATAAATAAACAGTAATTGCGCCCTGAAATGTGTAGGAGTGTATTATCCGAGGAGCATGTTTTAACTTACTTTCACCTACAAAAATCAATGGAACATTGGGACGTTGTGTAAAACATAAATAAAAACAGAATACGATGATTTGCAAATCCTTTTCAACCTATATTCAATTGAATACACTACAAAGACAAGATATTTAATGTTCAAATGGATAAACTTTATTGTTTTTTTGCAAATATTCACTCATTTTGAATTTGATGCCTGCAACATGTTCCAAAGAAGTTGGGACAGGGGCAACAAAAGACTGGGAAAGGAGGAATACACAAAAAAACACCTGTTTGGAACATTCCACAGGTGAACAGGTTAATTCACCTGAAACAGGTGAGTGTCATGATTGAGTATAAAGGGAGCATCCCTGAAAGGCTCAGTCGTTCACAAGCAAGGATGGGGTGAGGTTCACCACTTTGTGAACAACATTGTTGAGAACAATGTTTGTCAACGTGCAGTTGCAATGAATTTAGGGATTTCATCATCTACAGTCCATAATATCATCAAAAGATTCAGAGAATCTGGAGAAATCTCTGCAAGTAAGCGGCAAGGCAGAAAACCAATATTGAATGCATCCCTGATGGTATGGGGGTGTGTTAGTGCCCATGGCATGGGTAACTTGCACATCTGTGAAGGCACCATTAATGCTGAAAGGTACATACAGGTTTTGGAGCAACATATGCTGCCATCCAAGCAACGTCTTTTTCAGGAACGTCCCTGCTTATTTTAGCAAGACAATGCCAGGCCACATTCTGCACGTGTTACAACAGCGTGGCTTCGTAGTAAAAGAGTGCGGGTACTAGACTGGCCTGCCTGCAGTCCAGACCTGTCTCCCATTGAAAATGTGTGGCGCATTATGAAGCGCAAAATATGACAGCGGAGACCCCGGACTGTTGAGCAACTGAAGTTGTACATCAAGCAAGAATGGGAAAGAATTCCACCTACAAAGCTTCAACAATTAGTGTCCTCAGTTGCCAAACGCTTATTGAATGTTGTTAAAAGGAAAAGTGATGTAACACAGTGGTAAACATGCCCCTGTCCCAACTTCTTTGGAACGTGTTGCAGGCATCAAATTCAAAAAGTGTGAATATTTGCAAAAAACCATAAAGTTTATCCATTTGAACATTAAATATCTTGTCTTTGTAGTGTATTCAATTGAATATACGTTGAAAAGGACTTGCAAATCATCGTATTCTGTTTTCATTTATGTTTTACACAACGTCCCACCTTCATTGAAATTGGGGATCTAATTTGACCAGGGGCGCCCAAACTGAATTTACCATTCGAAACTGTGAATTTCGACAAATGTTGAATTTTCATTGATGCAGTTTGAATGTAATCCTACTGTTAATCACTTGTAAATGTACCTGTAATCTGATTAGTCTTTATACTGTAACTACAACTATAATGGAATAATATTATTCCATATACTGTTACACTATTGGCAGTCATAGTTTATGCTTACACCATAGAAAACATACAGTTATATAGCAGCAAATTTGAGTGCTGTGTGATTTACAGTGTGCTCTCCACTGTATCTAAACCCACTTCTAGCTGAGATGAGATTATTCTGCTAAAATGCATTATAATTATAGACAGAATTTTCCATCCTGCTGATAAAATGCCATCACAAACTAAATATATTCATAGGTCTCAGACACCTGCGCATGTTAAAATAACACACACATGCACTCACACATACCCACACACATACACACACACACACACACACTTACACTTACACACATACCAGAAAATCAGGCAGATTGTTCTGATCTTGCATAATTTACAGATTTGTGAGAAGGGGATACAGAGAAAGACAGAGAGAGAGAGAAAGAAAGGTTGTCTTATCTGTTAACCTTTATTTCCAAGGCACTCATACACACACTCATAATTGCATTTAAAATCCTCTCTCCTGTCTTTTCTTTCTTCTTCTTATTATTTTTTCCCCTCATGCTCATCCACGCTGGTTTGATTCAGAGCAGAATTAGCCCCGTCTTTCTTTTCCAACAAGGATTCTCATCAAGTCTGCCTTTTTAAGACAATATTCGCGTGGGCGGATGGCTCTGGGCTTATTTGACAGCATCAAATGGCTTACAAAAGGAAGGAAATATTGCGTTTATGAAATAATCCGCCCATATTTATTTCATGCACACACACCGAAATATGCATTGTATTTTTTTCCTCACTCTATCATTCTTTCCACTATTTCTCTTTCCCATTTTTCCTCCTTCAAGGAGAGAGGGAGAAAAGAAGAGCCGTACTGTGGGAGGTTTGTGTTAGACATAATTTATTTAGATCAGCAGCGCGGATCACACTGAATGTGATTTGTAGCTAGATCCTCAGGCTAGTGTAAGTGTGTGTGTCATTGTGGAAGATGGGAGGGTGATGGAGAATGCATTAATCTCTCTCTCTCTCTCTCTCTCTCTCTCTCTCTCTCTCTCTTTTCATCTCCACCTCTCCCTCGCATCCCTTTATCTGGCTATGGGAACATTACAGAAAAGATTATGTGAGTGTATGTGCAACTTGTTTGTCCACTTATTAGATTAGAGGCCATGACGTCCATGATAGTTCGGTGAAAAATCTAATTTACACAGTTTACTGCAAATGTAGTTGAACAGTCAGGACATGTTTGGTGTCTGAAGTTTGCTTCTTTAGTTTTGCACTGGGGCTAGGAAGCTAAAGTAGGTAACAGATAATGGACTAAGCCAACCTTGTCTGTCAGCTTCTGCTATGGTCATGTGCAGTCATTACTGCAGTGGCATTCTCAAACAGCTTTCAGGGTTAGTATGGGTCAGGCGAGGAGCCTGTTTAACCCCTTAAACGGTCAGGGCCCACTGGCAGCCCTAATGCTTTATTACACACTGTAATCTATGAACAGCTCCAACAGCCAGTTTGCAGTGAAGTCCCTGTAGTTACTGAATAATAAGCCTTAGTGAGTTATAAAGAAAGAGGCAAAGCAACTTTCTGGTTGGCTGGACTCTGGTTCGGATAGCAAGTATGCACTAGTATGCACTAAAGCTTAAGTTGTCAGTTTATCTAGCTAAAGTCATACTGTAGATCAGTGTTTTAAGTTTCAGTTGGATTAGTTATTGTACTAGCTAGCACTAGCTGCCTGGCTTCTGTGTGGTATGAGCTACAGACTAACCAATGGCAGTTCTAGAAAATTTTACCAGAGGTAACAAAGAGATGTCAGTACAAAAGTGCAAGCAGGCTGAAAGGGGATGTTGAGGGATTTTGAAATGTTCTTCTGCCCATTGCCATCTTACTCTCCCCTTCAAGGCAAAGCAGTACAGAAGACACACACAGGGTAGAGTGTGTGAATAGGTGGTGCCTTACTCTGTTAGCTGTTGTCCATGTTTATATATAAAAGGGGGAGCGTAGCAAAGGTGGTGCCACCTTCCAATGAAGCATGGCCATGCTTCTGACCACCTCAGTCATACGAAGTGATACAGTCAGACAACATCAATGCAGCTTGACCAGCAGCTATCCTGTGGGAACTGTTATGCTTTTAGGTTAAAATCTGCCATCAAAGCAAGTACCAATCAGTTATAATCTGATATAACTGCTTCTGCTGGGCAAACAGATGAGTGAACATCACAGAAACCATACACGCAACATGGTTTGAGGCAAATGTGATAATTTAGCCATGTGGTTAGCACAATACTGGATTATTAACATTAGTACATTAACATTGAGGCTTTACTGCTAAACTAAAGATGTAGACTATAGACACCAAACATGTCTTGGCAGATCATTGGAGTAAGAGGGTGGGAGGAGGGGTGACTATATAAATCCAATATTTTGCTGATCCATCGCTTTATAACATGAACAGGGTAACAAGCTACATTCAGCAAACACACAATACCACTTTGCATAATATGCAATTGACAAAATGGAAAAATATATTGCAAATGTATTTGTGTTTTTTGCAATGTAGGAAAATGGCAAATGTTTTTGTTTTAAAATGCATTTTAAATACATTTCCAAATACATTCATAAAATATATTTTTGAAATGTATGGAAATGGCCAAAACGTGTTTGTTAAATATATTTTAAAATGCATTTATTTGCATTTGCTATTTTATTTTATTTCAATTGTATGTAGCTTTGACAGTGCTTACAGATATACACCAATCAGGCGTAACATTATAACTGTAAAAACACAGTAGTGCTGCTGGAGTTTTTAAACACCATGTCCACTCACTGTCCATTCTATTAGACGCACATATGTTGTCCACTCTAAAGCTGTAAAGCCAGAGACAATAACTTATCTGTTGTTGTACAGTATGAGCTAATCATCATGTAGTCCTTCATCAGTGGTCACAGGACGCTGAACACTGGACACTGTTGGCTGGATATTTTTGGTTAATGGGCTGTTCTCAGTCCAGCAGTGAAACTGGGGTGTTTAAGAACTCCATGTTTTATGTTATGCACTAAATTGTTATTATGCTGAATGAGACTGTGTTCTGCATAGCTTGTCTAACCTAGCAACAGTAAATTAGAAAAAATGCACTTGTGAGCAGCACATGGAGAGAAACATATGCTGTCCAGCCCAAAACATGTGAAATTATAAAGCTGATTTCAGAAGCCCATTTTGGACTCTTGTTCTGCATCATTACTTCAGTGTCTGCCCACATTTTATTTTATTTTTTTTTGTCCAGAACAGAGAAGTGAAAGAACCCTCTCAGAGCAGAAGTGCAACCTCGTGGTGACATCACTGGAGGAGAAGCATAGGCGAGTGGAAAGAGAACTGAGGAGAATGTTTCATATGACACGCATTAGCCGTCTTATGACACACATTAGCCCCATATTAGCCTCCATACTGCTGCTTCTTTCTTTTATTTTTAAGTTGTTTATTGTTTTCAGCATTTCTATCTGTCTGTAACTGGTGTTGCATGCTCTACATTCTCCATTTTCTTTCTCTCTCTCTCTCTCTCTCTCTCTCTCTCACTCTCTCTCACTTTGTTTTACCTCCCCCCTACTACAGATATGACACATATTAGCCTCTATCTGACACAAATTGAAACTTCATTCTTTTGTTTTAGAAAGTTTATATTATCTCCAGTATGATTTACTGTCTTTCCTCTGCGAGTACTCTGTACATTCTCTCTCTGTATATTCTGTCTTTCTGCTTTTTGTCTATTTCTCCACATTCTGTCTTTTTCTCTCTTTGTCTGTACATTCTCCACGCTCTGTACATTTCCTCTATCTTTTGTTCTCTATTTCTCTTTCTCTCTCTCTCCCTTTCTCTTTTGACACTCTATCTATCTATCTATCTATCTATCTATCTATCTATCTATCTATCTATCTATCTATCTATCTATCTATCTCATTTTGCATATTCTCTCTCCCCCCTTTTGTCTCTCCCCCTCTGTCTCTCTCAATCTCTCTCTCTCAATCTCTCTCTCTCAATCTCTCTCTGCAGGCAGTCATATTGTCCAGCTGTCTGGATGTGTTCTTTTCTGCTTTAGGGACGTTTAGAGCAGACGTTTAACTTTAGGGACGTTTAGAGCAGACGTTTAACTTCAGGGACGTTTAGAGCAGACGTTTAACTTTAGGGACGTTTAGAGCAGCAGGCGTTAACAGGATGTGGTGATGTGTCACACAGGAAGGAGGTTTTGTCAGATATGAGCCAGCGTACCACGTGAGAGAGGAACTAGGCCTAAAGGTTTAGCTCATATACATTTGAGTGCTCCTGAGTGCCACTGTAATTTGAAGCATGTAAGCAGATGACAATAAATAAGTATCAGCTATCATTTTGGAAACATTTGAAACCCTTAAACAGATCCAGGCAGCCCTTTAATGAGTGAATTCAGCTTCTTTCAGAGGCACATGTTCCTGACAAAGGTGTTCAAATGGAGCAGTTGAACTGCATTCACTGAGATGATGGAGCTCCATCTGATATCTTTGAGATGAGCTGGAGTGGCATTTGTGATAAAGAGCTGATCATCCAACATCAGTATCTGATCTCACTTATGCTATTGTAGCTGAATGCAAACAAATCCTCAAGCAGTGTTCCAACACCTAGTGTAAAGTCTTCCTCGAAGAGTGGAGGCTGTTACTGCAGCGAAGGCGGACAAATTCTCTGTTAACACTCTTGATTTCAGAAGAAACACTGTATAAGCAGGTGTCTACAAAATTCTGGACATAAATTAATTTTTACCTAATATCTCCATTTATTACAATGAGGTATGAGTGAGAATATAAAATTGCAACAAATATAAGTTATCAATGTGAATTCTGATATTTAAAACATGTCATTTAGAACATTTGACTTATCTGTTCAGTCAAACTACGTCAAAGTTGTACTCATTGTGTTAGCGCAGCAAATGAACACAAAAAATAGTGTAAGATTAAGCGCTATTGACTTGAAGCATCGGGGAAGTATTTGCATAACTTTGCATTTGCACAGCAGATTAAACGATCCACAAATAGCAAAGGTCAACTGCTATTGTTAATCTTGGCTGGAATCATAAACAGTAAGTCATTGATTTTTGAATATATACATTTGTAGGATAGTAACATTTAGAAGTCCATTGTGTCTGATGATTTAGACATGCCGTTTTCACAATGCTAACTGGATACTAATCCATTAGCTAATGTAGCTGCTTAGCTATATTAGCCCTGTAGCCCTGACACAACACTGAAAATGCAACTTTACACCAATTTCAAACTATTTTGAGGTGTAGGTGCTTTGTTTCCGTGGATGTTTTGGGTGCAAACACACTTGCTTCACCGCTGGATGGACAATTTGCAATGGAAATTACTGGAAGGCCGCAGCTCAACTGTCATTTTTTTTGCCACACGAGAGGCCTGCCAGTCTCCAACTAATGCAAAGTGACATGTGCAATAAAAGTGAAGATTGCATCTGTACACTCAATGTGTGTGTATGTGTGTGTGTGCGCATGTGTGTGTGTGTGTGTGTGAGTGCCAAGATGAATATGGAGAAAAATTCATTTGAATTGAACACACACACACACACACACACACACACACACACACACACTAGGCTTATGGTCCAGCATCTTTTGGAAAAACATTTGAGGTGGCAATTTAGGAAGCGAACTATCATGGCATGCACAGTTATTAGAACTAAGTCTTTCTACTTATAATAATGTTAGTATAATTAGATCGTTCAATTTATAACAGTAATCATTAAGTTTGGAAAATGTAAATAATGTTAAATGAATGATTTTTAAATAAATAGTTATAACTAGGTCTCTAATAATGTTATTGTGACAAGATATGTCTAGTAATAACAATGTTACTGTAACTAGAATGTTTTAACTATAATAAAGTTTTCATATTTAGACATTTCTTATTATAACTAAAATTTTATTGTTTGATTTTCTTGGATACAGTTACATAATGTAGCCTTTCTAGTTTTAATAAAATTATTAAAGCTACATTTTTTTCTAGATATAATGAAGTTATTACTGCAACTTAAATGTTATTCTTAAAAGTTTTTCTAGCCTATATCTTACAAGTTACAATAAAATTATCATAACCGCTATGCACTATTTTTAACAATCATGAAATTTTCTAACTTTCTGTAGAACTTTGAAGTAGAATGGCTGTTGTAATGTTGGGGAGCGATGATGAGGCAGACACATATGCTGAGATAAGTGAGATTTATTAAGGGCAAATCCAGAGCCAGGGTCAAAACAGTTCAGGGTCACAGAGCCAACACGGATTGAACGGGGAACAGACATGACAAAAGAAACGTAGGACAAACAAACAACAGAGGCCGGAAGAAACAAATAACAAACATAGACCAGACAGCACGAGAATACAATACAAAGACCAGCAAACTCACAGGGGAAAATATAGGGCTTAAATGCAACAGGGATATGGAGGGTTAACAAGACACAGGTGGAAAACACAGGTGGTTACAATCAGGGGCAGGGTCTGAAAACAAGGGGGCAGGACCAGGAAGAAACAAAACAAAAGCACATGGACAGGACTGGGAGATAACTGGGAGGTAACTCAATTATCTATTATATCTAGGTATATATAAATTATTATTACGATAATAACAATAACTTAAATTTAGTGTAATAAAGTGCTTTTCTATAACCCAAGGCGATTTACAATAGTCACAATATACATGATCAACAACAAACAAAACAATTTCCAGGACACACACACACACATAGTTATCCTATTTACAGGGATGAAAACTCCCTGACCCTTTATCTGGCCCAGAAAGAGTCTTGCTCCTGAGCAGCCACATAGACCTTGTAGTTGTGATGGTAGCATCACTCAAGTGGCCAGCCTGAGAAGCTTCTGAGTAGGAGGAAAGTCATTCTCAGCAGTTACTTCGGCCAATATGGTAGCAAACTCTTTGACCAGCATGGAAATATCAAAATGTGCACACAAACAATACAAAACAAACTAAAACTAAAGTGGCAGTCATGTGCATCCACATGCATACAATACCCCTTAACATTTAATAGCTTAAGTTATTATTAAAAGTTCTTATTAAAATGTATTAAAAGTTACAAACTTAAATTACTACAAACCCAATTCCAACAAGGTTGGGACAGTAGATAAAATACAAATAAAACAGAAATGTATCATTTATAAATTCTTTGACCTCTATTTGAATGAAAACAGTACAAAGGCAAGACCCGTGTGTAAAGGACAAGGCTGAAAAATACAACTGAATGCCACTGATCTTCAATACCTCAGCTGGTACTACATTTGATACCTTAGATGGTACTGCATTAAACACCAACATATATATATACCGATGGATATGACTGCATAAGCTCAGGAATACTTTGAAAAACTGTTGTCAATACATACTGTCAGTCACTGCATCCACAAGTTCAGGTTAAGACTGTACTATGCACAGCAGAGGCCATATATTAACAGCAATGCTGCCAATTTCTCTGGACTCAAACTCATCTGAAATAGACCAATGCACAGTGGAAATGTCTTTTTTGGACCAATGTCCAACTCAGATTATTTATGGAAATAATGGACATTATGATCTCTGCTCCAATAAAGATAGGGACAATCAAGTCTGTTACCAGTGTTCAACTGTTGAAAAGCTTGGGTCTGTCATGGTATGAGTACTAGTGGGTCACGTGTACGTCTGTGAAAGCATCATTATTGCTAAACATATTTTGGAGCAACATATTCTGCCTTCAAGATGATGTCTTTTTCTGGAAAGTCCATGGTTACTTCAGCATAGCAATGATAAACCACATTCTGCGTGTGTTACAACAGCATGGCTGTGTAATCAGAGAGTGTATGTGCTAGACTGGCCTGCCTGCGGTCCAGAACTGTACCCATTGAAAAATATGACAACAAAGGCAATGTGCAGTTGCACAGCTGAAGGCTTAAATAACAGAAGAATGGCAAAAAAATCCACTTTACTATGTCTTCAGTTCCCAATTATAAAGTGCTGTTAGAAGCATTGGAACATGTTGCAGGTATCCTACTTGAAATGAGTATATACTTACAAGAAACAATGAAGTTTATATGGTCTCTATGAATTCCTTGATTTTTTGTGCTAACTAGAAAGGCCTTGTTATAATAACTTTAACAAGAAAAACATGGCAATAAAATAATTATATAGTAAAATTATTATAAACAATCATTTCCGGCTGGCTGTCATTAAGTCATTGTAGCTAGGCATTTGTTGTTATAACAAACGTATTGTAAAGATATCTTTCTAGTTATTATAGTTAGGCCTTTTTTATGAACTCCATCCTTTTAAATTCATGCACAGTCAAACCAGGGACCTAAGCTGCTGCCATCCTTGAGCTCCAAAGCCTGATTTCTTAATTGGAAAAATGTTGAATTGGGTGATTTAGAGAAGATTACACAGAGCTGCAGAAGAGCTGATGTGTTGAAACACAGTGGAGGAAACAAGCGAGAGAGAGAAAGAGGAGCAAGTGAGAGTGCATGTCTGAGAGAGAAAATGAGGGGAGTGTATGAGAGATGAGAGAGAGAGAGGGCAAGACAGTATGTGGAGAAAGAGTGTGCATGAGCAAGTGTGAGAGATAGAGCATATGCAAGTTAATCTAGGTTTATGCCACATGACTCTTGAAAAATTAAACAGATTTCTCAAATGGAAAACATCACACACTTAACATCATTCAAAAAGAGGATAAAAAGGCAAACAGAAGGTACCACAAATACAATGAGTTTCGTCTACGAAAAAGCACTTAAGACTCCACCCCCCCACCCCCCCCCCAAATTATTATGTGATGCAAACATAGCTAAACTGGACCAGACCTGTTTGTGCTTTTTGAGCATGTATAATAAGCATACCTAAAACACAAACTGAGGATGAATATGTGCTTGAGAAGTGCAGATATCACAATGAGAGTGCCTCAATGTCTGGGTACATACTTTAGAAACATATGCAGAAATGTTAACACATAGAAAACCAACAGACCATTAGACCTGGGACGTCCAAACTTCCTGGATCTATTTTTCTTCTAGCTCTCGTTGACTGTTGCCTGAATCATTTGTTCAGTTTCATATCTGACCATTTCACACTACAGAACATTTTGAGTTGTTAAATTTAAACAGATCCAGATAGCTTGCTGCTGCTATTGTTTTTGCTGTAGTTTGTGCTGATACAGTAAAGGTGCAACAAGTAAAGTGTATGTAGGTGAGATCTTGGATGGAGATGGCGATGTATATTTGTGAGGATTATTCTCGCACCCTAAATTCAGTTTTTAAAAGCTTGTTTGTTTGCAGACTAGAGCCATCCAGCACAGACTCAGCCTGACTAAAACCTGGGTAAAAGTCCTGCGCTATAAGAATGTGTGTATGTTTTAGAGAGTGCAAGAGAGTTTTTGTATTGCATGTACACTGCTCAAAAAAAGGGAACACTTAAACAACACAATATAACTCTAAGTAAATCAAACTTCTGTGAAATCAAACTGTCCACTTAGGTAGCAACACTGATTGACAATCAATTTCACTTGCTGTTGTGCAAATGGAATAGACAACAGGTGGAAATTATTAGAAATTAGCAAGACACACTCAGTAAAGGAGTGGTTCTGCAGGTGAGGACCACAGACCACTTCCCAGTACCTTTCTGTTTTCTGGCTGATGTTTTGGTCACTTTTGAATGTTGGTGGTGCTTTAACACTCGTGGTAGCATGAGACGGACTCTACAACCCACACTGGCTCAGGTAGTGCAGCTCATCCAGGATGGCACATCAATGCAAGCTGTGGCAAGAAGGTTTGCTGTGTCTGTCAGCGTAGTGTCCAGAGGCTGGAGGTGCTACCAGGAGACAGGCCAGTACACCAGGAGACGTGGAAGAGGCCGTAGGAGGGCAACAACCCAGCAGCAGGACTGCTTCCATCTGCCTTTGTGCAAAGAGGAACAGGAGGAGCACTGCCAGAGCCCTGCAAAATGACCTCCAGCAGGCCACAAATGTGCATGTGTCTGCACAAACGGTTAGAAACCAACTGCATGAGGATGGTATGAGGGCCCGACGTCCACAGATGGGGGTTGTGCTCAAAGCCCAACACCGTGCAGGACGCTTGGCATTTGCCAGAGAACACCAGGATTGGCAAATTCGCCACTGGCGCCCTGTGCTCTTCACAGATGAAAGCAGGTTCACACTGAGCACATGTGACAGATGTGACAGAGTCTGGAGACGCCGTGGAGAGTGATCTGCTGCCTGCAACATCCTTCAGCATGACCGGTTTGGCAGTGGGTCAGTAATGGTGTGGGGTGGCATTTCTTTGGAGGGCCGCACAGCCCTCCATGTGCTCGCCAGAGGTAGCCTGACTGCCATTAGGTACCGAGATGAGATCTTCAGACCCCTTGTGAGACCATATGCTGGTGCAGTTGGCCCTGGGTTCCTCCTAATGCAGGACAATGCTAGACCTCATGTGGCTGGAGTGTGTCTGCAGTTCCTGCAAGATGAAGGCATTGAAGCTATGGACTGGCCCGCCCATTCCCCAGACCTGAATCCGATTGAGCACATCTGGGACATCATGTCTCGCTCCATCCACCAATGCCACGTTGCACCACAGACTGTCCAGGAGTTGGCGGATGCTTTAGTCCAGGTCTGGGAGGAGATCCCTCAGGAGACCATCCGCCACCTCATCAGGAGCATGCCCAGGCGTTGTAGGGAGGTCATACAGGCACCTGGAGGCCACACACAATACTGAGCCTCATTTTGACTTGTTTTAAGGACATTGCATCCAAGTTGGATCAGCCTGTAGTGTGTTTTTCCACTTTAATTTTGTGTGTGACTCCAAATCCAGGCCTCCATTGGTTAATAAATTTGAGTTCCATTGATGATTTTTGTGTGATTTTGTTGTCAGCACATTCAACTTTGTCCAGAACACAGTGTTCAATGAGAATATTTCATTCATTCAGATCTAGGATGTGTTATTTGTGTGTTCCCTTTATTTTTTTAGCAGTGTATTACATAGAGAGTAAGAGACAGAGAGTGATACAGTTTGAGTGAGTAGTGTTGGGAGAGAGATACAGTGTATTTCAGGAGGAGAGCTTGAGAGCAATCTTGAGTAAGACAGAGAGGGTGAATCAGTGAGTATTAGAGAGAGCAAAAGATAGAGATGACAACAAGTGAGAGGTATTGAGAGAGGCAGTGTTACTGAGAAATACTGATATTGAGTGAGAAAGTAAATCGGAAATAGTGAGAGAGTCAGTTTAAGTGGAGAAAAAGACTGAGAGTGTGAGAAATAATGAGACAGACTAAGACATAATAAGACAGATATGTGAGTTAGAAAGAGTGAGAGAGAGTGTGAGTGAAAAATAGTGAGACACACTTTGAGTTAGAAATAATGAGAGTGTAAATATGAAACAGAGAGACAGTTCAGGTGCAAGAAATAGAGACAGACTGAGAAATAGTGAGACAGCAAGATGGTGTGAAAGAGTGAGAGGTAGTGTGTGTGAAAAACAGTGGGTGGGTGAGACATAGTGAGAGAGATTGTGTAAGTAAGCAACAGAATACTGAGTGAGAGATACAGAGGCTGAAAAATGAAGGAGGGAGAGAAATCATAAGTATGTATACGAGAGATTGCAAGAGAGAGATATTGAGTGAGCCAGAGATAGAGAGACAGTGAATGAGAAATGATGAGAAACTGAAAGCAAGCATTTGAGATACACAGAGAGACAGATAGTGACAGAGACAATGTGTTTAAAAAAGTGTGAGAGAGAAATAGTGACTGAGAATTAGTGAGAGCATCAGATGTGAAAGAAAGGAGACAGATAGTGTGTAAGAGAAAGAGTAAGAGATGATGATACAGTGGATAAAAAATGAGAGACAGTGTGAGTGAGACATAAGGCTGACAAATAGAGGCAGAAATAAAGACTGACAAACAGAAAAATCTATAGTTATGAAATAGGGAGATTGTGGGAGTCAAAATAGAGGCATTGTGAATGAGAAAAGGTGAGACTATATGTCAGTGAGAAAGTGAGAGTGGCTAACTGAGAAATAGCGAGAGACAGTGAGTGAGCAATTGTGAGTGAGAGACTGTGAGTGACATAGTGAGAGACAGTGACTGAGAAATTGTGAGAGACACCGTGAGTGAGAAATCATGAGTAAAAGACAGTGACGGTGAGTGAAATAGAAAGACACTAAGTGAGAAATAGTAAGAGACAGTGAGTGAGAAATTATGAGAGAGAGGCAGTGAGTGAAACAGAAAGACACTAAGTGAGAAATAGCGAGAGACAGTGAGTGAGAAATTGTGAGAGACACGGTGAATGAGAAATAGTGAGTGAGAGACGGTGAGTGAAATAGAAAGACACTAAGTGAGAAAAAGTGAGAGAAATTGAGTGAGAAATTGTGAGAGACACTGTGAGTGAGAAATAGTGAGTGAGAGACAGTGAGTGAAACAGAAAGACACTAAGTGAGAAATAGTGAGACAGTGAGTGAGAAATTGTTAGAGACAGTGAGTGAACTAGAAGGACACTAAGTGAGAAATAGCGAGAGACAGTGAGTGAGAAATTGTGAGAGACACTGTGAGTGAGAAATAGTGAGTGAGAGACAGGAAGTGAAATAGAAAGACACTAAGTGAGAAATAGCGAGAGACACGGTGAATGAGAAATAGTGAGTGAGAGACGGTGAGTGAAATAGAAAGACACTAAGTGAGAAATAGCGAGAGACACGGTGAATGAGAAATAGTGAGTGAGAGACGGTGAGTGAAATAGAAAGACACTAAGTGAGAAATAGCGAGAGACAGTGAGTGAGAAATTGTGAGAGACAGAGAGAGTGTGAATAAGAGAACATGAGTAGGAAATAGGGACAGCATACATGAGACATAGTGAGCAAGATAAACAATGACTGAGAAATCATGAGAAAGAGATGATGAATGAGAAAATGTGTGTGAGAGAGAGAGAGACAGAGAATGAGAAATACCAAGAGAGTGAAGATAGAGAGAAAGAAAAGATAGCGAGTATGTAAGAGCAACAGAGAGACAGAGTGAGTGTAAAAAAAGAGATAGTAAGTGTTAGAGAGCGAGAGATAGGGAGATACACTGAGTGACAAACAGAGAAACAGCAAGTGCGTGAGAGAGAGATAGAGCAAGAGACAGAGTGGGTATGTAAGAGACAGCCAGGGAGAGAGAGAGAGAGAGAGAGAGAGAGAGAGAGAATGAGTGTCAGTGAGAAATAGAGGTATAGAGAGAAGAGGAGGTATCAGGAGGGGAGGACGTGTGTCTCTGTGTGTGTGTGTTAAAGAAACAGCGGGTGTGTTTTAGTGAGAGAGCGAGAGACAGAGGGAGGTGCTCTCTCTCCCTCTTCCTCTCTCTCCGTGCAGCGGCAGCAGCAGCGCTGTGTGGGCGGAGTGTGTATGAGCGAAAGAGCGAGTGTGTGTGCGAGTGAGAGAGAGAGAGAGAGAGAGAGTGTGTGTGTGTGTGTGTGTTTTTGCTCAGTGCGCGTGCGGAGCTTCAGTCTGAGCGCTCCTCTCTCTCCCTCTCTCTCGGTCTGTCTCGCGGACTTTACTGCAGCAGCATTAGCAGCGCGTGCCCCAGCAGCAGCATGGTGTCCATCATCTCTGAGCTGGACCCGCTCAAGAGCTGGAGCGTCTTACGGTAGGGACCTCGGATCTGAGCGCGCGCGTGTGTGTTGGATGTGAGTGTGTGTCGAGCTCGTGCTACAGCGAGAGATCCGCGTGCGCCTGCGGCAGAAACGTGGCGCTGCTGCTGTTTCTGCTGGTCTGATTTTGATGGGCTTCTGTTTCTGATATTTTGGCCAACACAACCACGCACACCAAATAAGAAGCGCGAGCCGGACTTCCTCGACTTCCTCGCGCGCGCGCGCGCTCTCGCTCGCCACGCCACCGCTGTCATGTGTCTGCTTCACTTAGGAGAACGAAAGATAGATAGAGAGAGGGAGAGAGAGAGAGAGAGAGGATAATGAAGAAAGTATGTGAGTGTGATAGAAAAAGTGTGAATTTATATGAGTGTGAATGTGTGTTAGAGTGAAGCGAAGAGTGTGTGTATTTGTGTGTGTGTGTGTGTATTGTACTGTGAGTTATACTTAGTATGTATTATAGTTTGTGTGTGTGTGTGTGTGTTATAGTGTATATGTGTTATTGTGTGTATAAGTTATAGTGAGTTTGTGTTTGTATTGTACTGAGTGTGTTATACTTCACAGTGCACTGTGTGTGTGTGTGTGTGTGTGTGTGTGTGTGTGTGTGTGTGTGTGTGAGTGTGTGCATGTGCGTGTATAAGGGACTGTGTGTGTGTGTGTGTTTGTGTGTGTGTCAGTGTGTCTGATTGTGTATGTATATAAGCACAATGTGTGTGTGTGTGTGTGTGTGTGTGTGTGTGTGTGTGAGAGAGAGAGAGAGAGAGAGAGAGTGTGCATGTATAAAGGAGTGTGTGTGTGTATGTGTGTGTGTGTGTGTATGTCAGTGTGTATGAGTGTGTAGTATATAAGCAGTGTGTGTGTGTGTGTGTGTGTGTCAGTGTGTATGAGTGTGTATGTATATAAGCAGTGTGTGTGTGTGTGTGTGTGTGTGTGTGTGCTTATTAACCCCTCTATGACCTCAGGTTTGCCTCATTCTAATCATCGAGAACATCCGTGCCATTAAGGCTTTCACTCCGCTGCAGTAACAATACATACATTATATCTACATTATTATAAAGAACTTCCACATAAACAGAATACCAGGTTTCCCAAAATCCCAAAATTCATTCAAGTTTCATTCTAAAGTGCCGAATATCCATTAGTAGCAGGAAGATCTCTGAAAATAATAACTGACATAGCTCACTTTGAAAAAGACATTTTATTGCTCTAATGAAAGTGTCATTACATGTAATAGAGCACCGATATGTTCCTGTATGAGTGAAGTTCACTACCAACAACAAATATCAGGAAAATAATAATGAAAGTGGTATAATGTATTTTGGAACAAACCCTTCCTATATTATATCAACTCGATTTCTGTGTTTCAGTTTTCTTACATATGGCAGTAAATGTTTTATTCAGGTGAAAATGATGTTCACACCTGAGTGTTCTGGTAAATCAAGCGATGGACTGTGGTTTAAGTGTTTAGAACATGTTCAGTCTTCGACCAGCACTCGCTGTTTGTTGCCTGCTGCTGTTCTGGATTCTTTTTGGGGAAGTACATGACAAAGTAGAGCGTTAAACCATGCATATATAAGTGTGTGTGTGTGTGTGTGTGTGTGTGCGCACAACAGTGTTAAAAATAGAAGAAAATCAGCCTGCTCTCCACTATGAAAAATCTGCAGCTTTTATTATAAAAAGTAAAAGAAGTGAAAGCTGATGTTTTGGTTGCTGAGGTTAAGGTTGTGTTAGGTGGAGCACAGCTTCACTTACACACACCAGTGCACTATAGTGTGTGTATTTGTGAACATGTTTGTGTGTGTATGTGCATCACCTCCGCAACAGCAGTCGGAGATCAATCGACTCCATCTATCCATCCACTCTGAACGAGTAAAATATTAAAAAGAGCCTTATGCTTAATATCAAAAATTCAAAGAATGAATTAGTCATGAGTGGAGCTTTTTTTCCCTGTATTGTGCTCTGGATCATATCATATCGTAGAGGCAATTTGAGAGGAGATGGATTAGATTGTGTGGTAACTTGATGAAGTAATCATTTTTTTTGACAGTACATATATATATATATATATATATATATATATATATGAAAATAATGTGAGATGTACATCTCAAACAGTGAGAAGGAGAAGTCGCTAGAGTAAAAACTGCTGTCGCCTGTTTATCCATCTATGTATTTATCCACATATATAATGATGGATGCTCAATGTTTTGCTAATAATACTTTCATACACTGTCAGTAGTGTATGAAAGTAACATCTAGTTAAGAGCGCCCTTAGAAGAGGTTAATATATATGTATTATTGTATATATATATAGACACTACTCAATGCTGTGTATGAAAGAAGCAATTTACAATTAACAGCTATGCTTACTTGTCACAGCCTCAAGAAATGTCATTTATACCTGTGTGACTGAGGAAGGGGTATTGTTAGGGGTGTTAACACAGCATTTATTTATTTATTTCCCTATACACTACTGGGATTAAAATGCACCTCTAGCTTGATGTCAAGTGCACTGCTAATTTATAATTACAATTTTAAAAAGTGTATGAAGTGAATTTTGATAAGAATGATGCATTTATATATGCCATACAGTGTAATTTCACCTCCATGCGAAGTGGTTTTTATGTTACTGACTGACATTTTGAGGGTGTATGGAACTGATGTGCAGTTTATGTTACTATGAAAGATAGGAAGGGGTGTTATTAGTGTTTAAAGGGGTCATCCAACCATTATTAGTTCATTAATTTTTTTTTTTTACTTATTATTCATCATACTCAGGGTTAAATTCCATCTTTAGTTTGGACATTTTCCAGAGTGTGTGAAACTTTTACAGTGTAAAGGGTTAATCCAGCCAAATATTTGTGAATTATTTATTTTATTTATTTATTTCAACTCACCGCAGCCTAATTTCAGACTAATTGAACCTTCGGACGACTGGCCGAGTCGCCTCTACGAAAAGTCCATGACGAGAATAGCCGCGATTCTGGGGCTGGTGGGACGTTAAACTGGGGCGCCACTCTATTCCGGGAAGAAATTATGAAAATAGATCAAGGGTAGAAAGATGACATACACACACACACACACACACACACACACACACACACACACACACACAGTGCACTGTGAAGTCTCCTTTTTTCTTTTTTTGGTTAAATTATTTATCCTGATAACCAGGTCACAGCTCAGCATGAAGCACATGCATGACACACACACACATATTTCCCTCTGACACACACACACACACACTCCTGCCTGCTACGTGGCTGCAGTGATAGACAGTTGCTGTGTTTAAGTGGACATTTCCCAATCAATACGCCGCTGATAGTCAGTGTGTTCGCTCCTCTCTCTCTCTCTCTCTCTCTCTCTCTCTCTGAGTTTGTCAGTTAGAGAGAGAGAGGTAGAAGGAAAGAGAGAGAAAGAAGAGAAAGAATGAGAGAGAGATGGAGAGGTGTTTATGTCGCTCCTCTTTATTGGAGTGTGGAGGGTTTAGATTAGTGTACAGCTTCAGCTCTCAGCCATAGAAACGCTTATGGTCTCTCTCTCTCTCTCTCTCTCTCTCTCTCTCTCTCTCTCTCTCTCTCTCTCTCTGTCTCACTCTCTTTCTAGCTCCCTTTTTTCTTCCTTTTTTTCTCTCATTTTCTGTCCTTCTCCCTTTCCCTGTCCGTCTCTCTATTTGCTCTCTTTCTGTTTGTCTATCGCATCATTCTCCCTCCCTCTGTCTCCCTCCCTCCCTCTCTCTCTCCATCCCTAGTTCTTCTCTCCTCCGGCTTAAGGGCGCTCAGTGGCAGTCTTAACAGCTAATGAAGCCACCAGACGACCCAGAACACTTTCGGCTAATGAGCCCGAACCCCTCTGTGTGTGTGTGTGTGTGTGTGTGTGTGTGTGTGTGTGTGTGTGTGTGTGTGTGTGTGTGCGCGCTCGTGCTGCATCTGATTAACTCTCTCATTATCTCTCCTTTATTTCAAAGTTGTTTCTTCTGTCATCCGTTATTTTGACTGAGGAATCCTTTCAGAGGGAGAATGGAGTAAATTAAAGCTGCAGAAACAAACAGTTTGTTTGCTGTGTTTATTAAGATAAGTGCTGGCATATACATGCAAATGTGAACCTTTCCTGATCTATATGGGGTTTGTTTGTTGTTTCTGTGAGGAATCTTTCTTTTATTCTGAAGATAGATAGATAGATAGATAGATAGATAGATAGATAGATAGATAGATAGATAGATAGATAGATAGATAGATAGATAGATAGATAGATAGATAGATAGATAGATATTATGCATTATAGGTTGTATAATCTTATAGGAATGTATGAAGGATTTGTAATTTGCTTCCAAAATTAAACATTTCTTTGAACTTGTAACTGTAAGCTAACAGAATATTAATCATTGAGTAACATTCTGTTAACTTATTATGTAAAGTTAAACAATTCTATGAATGCAAGTCTTAAAGCAGTCAAGTTAACCTGCTGCTTTTAACAGTGTATTTCTTGTTTGTGCTTTAGAAAACAACCTTTATTTCCTTTATTTTGTACTTTGAACATGGGTTCATGCTATTCTTGTAAAAATATAAATAAATACAGAATATTTGTTGCCTCCACAGTGTGTATGTGTGTGTGTGTGTGTGTATTCATGGCCTTGTTAAAGTATGTTCTGATCTAAGAACAATGGTTCATTTTGTAATGAGAATAATTTGAGTGGAATGTGCATCGCATGTTGTTTACTCTCTTCAGAGCACAGTGTGTGTGTGTGTGTGTGTGTGTGTGTGTGTGTGTGTGTGTGTGTGTGTGTGTGTGCACGCATTTATGTCCTTTTACATATTATCTACCTCAGCTGACAGTAATCTGATTTAGAAGCCTTCTAAAAAGAGAGAAAGAATGAGAGAGAAGATTGGGAGAAGAGTGAGATGGATGGAGAGAGACAAGTGGGTGCAAAAGAGGGTGCAAAAAGAGAGAATGATAAAAAGAAAAAAGGATGAGCGGAAGAAAAAAGAGGAGAGGGACAGAGACAATAGTGAATGAGAGCGAGGAGAGAAAGAACTAAGAGAGGATAGAAAAACAAAAAGAATAAGAGCGAAAGAAGATGAAAGAATGAGGAGAGAGGAGGATGATGAAAAGAGAAAGAAAGAGATGAGAGTGCCAGGATAGAAAAATAAAAAAGAGGAGGACAGAGAGAGATAGTGAGTGAGACAGAAAGAGAGAGAGAGATGCAGTAAACACTGTCTCTGTCTGAAGACGTGTGAGAATAAGAATAACACAAAAGTTCACATCCGCCTACACTCACACGCACAGACTCAGAAAATGACACACAGTGACTCATGAGCACATGCATAAATGCGTCCTCACACACACACACACATGCATTAGCACACAACAGACTCTGTGTTTCAGTGACACGCACTCGCAGTGTGCAGAGTTGGTGGAGGCAGGTTGGGTGAGTGTGTAATGAGCGGCAGCGTGCTTATTAAAACCACTTGATTACATTGAAAATTACTTTAAATAACAATGACACGTTGTTGGCTTTATTGAATTAGAGCTGAGCTGAGCAGGGAGTTAATTCCATTAACAACTAAACCTCAGCCATCAGTTTATCCCATAATCACACTATACTCACACCTCTACATCACTCCACCTCTACAGCATCACTCTATTTCTACATCACTCCACCTCTACAGCATCCCTCTACTGCACCACTACACCACTTCACCTTTACATCATGCCACCTCTGTAACATCACTCCACCTCTACAACATCACTCCACTTCTACATCACTCCATCTCTACAACATCACTCTACCACTACATCTCTTCACCTCTACAGCATCACTCCACCACTATATCACTCCACCTCTTCATCTCTCCATCTCTACCTCACTCCACAACTACATCAATTCACTTCTACATCACTCCACCACATCACTCAACCTCTACATCACTCCACTTGTACAACACTCCACCTCTACATCACTCCACCTCATTACTCCACCTCTACAAAACCACCTCTACAACATCAATCCACTGTAATACATCACTCCACCTCTACATCACCTCTACAACATCAATCCACTGAAATATATCACTCCACCTCTACATCACCTATACAACATCAATCCACTATTGTACATCACTCCACCTCTACATCATTCCACCTCATTACTCCACCTCTACAAAACCACCTCTACAACATCAATCCACTGTAATACATCACTCCACCTCTACATCACTCCACTTCTACTACGTCACCCCCTCTACATCACTGCACTTCTACATTATCATTCCCCCATGCATCACTCAACCTCTACATCACTCCACCTCTACAACATCGATCCACCTTTACATCACTCCACCTCTACATCACTACAACATCACTCCACCTGTTATTCTCTTTTCTTGTCTCTCTCCACTTTTCTTTCTGTCTACATTTTCTCTGCATTTGTGTTACATTCTTCCAATTTCCTCTTGGTCTTTCATTTCTTCTTTTGCTTTCTCTCTCTCAGTTTCCTCCATCTCTTTCTATTAGACTTTCTCAGTTTCATCCTTCACTCACACTGTCTTTTCTCTCTGACTTCATTCACTATATTTTTTCTCTTCCTCTATCCTCAAGTTTTTTGTCCACTTCTATTTATCTTTTCTGCTCTATTATTTATGTCTTAAGTCCATTATTCTGTTATTCTCTTTCATTTTTATTTCCCTCCACTCCTTGCATTCTTTTCTCTCTGTTTTTCTGCACTCATATTTCCAGCTCTGTCTCTTCTTCTCTTCATCCATCTCTCTATCTTCTTATCCTGAAAAGAGGGTCAACGTGGGTAAAATCAGGCTGAGTGATGGAGAAGAGTTTTGTTTACCTGCTGGATGGAGGGGACGTGCTCATCAAGGACGCATCATCACACCCACACACCTGTGCATGCATACACACACACAGAGAACAAGTGTGGATGAGATAAGGCTGAAGAGGCAATGGAGTGATGGTCTGCTGTTCTTACTGCCCCATGATCTCTGACCTTTGAGTTGTTGGTTTTAATGAGTGTTGTTAGTGGCCACAGCTCAGAGTGTGTGTTTTAGCCTCATAGTCGAGCAGGACACAGCTGTAATTATCTAGCTGAGTGGCTTTCTGTCTGTCCGTGTGTGGGTGTGTGTATGTGTGTGGGAGCGTGTGGGTGTGTGTGTGTGTGTGTGAGAGAGAGAGAGAGAGAGAGAGAGAGAGAGAGAGAGGGAGTGTGTGTGGGCGGTGCATAGCGTTAACTCCTCTCTGATCCCCTGCATTAGCAACTGCCTTCCAAGAGTCACACACACACAGTGCCAGCTATGGCAGTCTGCTCTGATCTCCACACCTGTGCTGCCCTCTTTCTCTCTCTCCCTGGCACACAAACAGTCACAACCTCCTAACACACATGCTGCTATTATCGTCTCTCATAGCTTCAGGGTCCAAAAAAATGATAAAGCAAAGACAAACATGTAATGACTTTATATAAATGCAGTTCAAAAATGCATGATTAACTTTAATGGTCTAGTTTGATGTAAAACATATATAGATGTCAAAAAAGAATAGAATGAAATGGAATCCTATCATACAGAAGACTTGACAGTTGACTTGAGTATAATCAAACAGAGAGGAGTTGAAAAGAGCAGAGTAGAACTAGAGAGAGTAGTGTACACTAGAGTTCACGTCTGTCAAATAGAATAGGTTTTCACTGAAAAGACCTGAGTTCAAGTCCCTCAAATAGAGTAGAGAACACAGTAGAACTGGATATAACAGCTAAGGATTCAGTAGAATATAGTTGAGTTAAAATGAATAAAGCAGAAATGGATAGAGTAGAGCAGAGCATAGAGAAAAGAGTAGAATTGGAAATAAAATCTAGGAATTCCATACAATAAAGTACAATAAAAATTAGATTAAAAGGAGTAGATTAGAGCTTTTTGAAATGATATGCGCACATTTGGATAGTATAATAGAGGATAATTTCATTAAATAAAGTTAAAACACTACAGTAGAGCTGAATAGTAAAGAGTACAGGTTAGAATATAACAGCAGGACAAAAGAGAATAAAGTTGAACAGAACATAAATAAAGTAAAAATCTAACTGAATGACTAAAAAAGAGCAGGAGAGATTGGGATAGAACAGAATTTAATCAAACTTTGATTAGAACTGAGTACAGCAGAGTAGAACAGAGAAGAGCAGAGTAAACTGGAGTAGGGGAGAATACAATAGAGTTTAATATTATTTTAGTCTTTAAGTCCTTATTGTGTATAAATTACAAACAAATTATCACAGTGACACAAAACAGAGTCTAATCTTTGCTATTTTCATTCTATTCATAAATTAGACAACAACCAATAACAGAATAAAGATTAGTCTAGCTAGATTAGTCTGGTTTTTAAATTACTGTAATAGTAAAAAGTGTTTACACTGTAAGTAGAGAGTGCTGATGGTGTAGCATGTATCTTATGAGCTTGGAACAACTGTGTGTGAATATGTGTGTGTGTGAGTGGGAGAAAGATGGAAAAGTGTTCAGAAGAGAAAAATGAAGGAATCAAGAGAGAGGAATAGCTGGAAGAGTTAGAGAACTGTGTGTCGTACATTGTTCCCTTGCCATGGCTTCCTACAGAACAATCCAGCATTCTCAGAGCCTCCTTACACCACCCGGGGGGTTAACCTCCCCCTCTCTCTCTCACACATACACACACACACACACACACACACACACACACACACACACACACACACACACACACACACACACACATTCCCCTCCTACTGAGAGAAAAGATAATTACAATTATCAGCTCAGCCATCGCAATTTCAAGAGAAGAAGAACAGAAAGAAAGAACAGGCCTATATAAAGGAGAGTGAGTGAGTGAGAGAGCGAGAGAGAGAGAGAGAGAGAGAGAGAGAGAGAGAGAGAGGAGGTGGTACAGATGGAGATAGATCTAGAGAAGCAAAAGAAGAAAGAGAGAGAATGGGGGACAGAGGAGGACGAAGGATAAGGATAGTAAGAGAGATAATGAGATAGATGGGGAGATGCATAGTGGTACCCTAAAGAATGGTGGAAGAAGGAGGAAAATGAGGAGGTAGTATAATGAGAGGGCAAAAGAGAAAGAAAGAGAGGCGGATGAAGTGAAACAGATGGAGAGATGTAACAAAGAAGTAAGCAAAAGAATGATGGAAAGACAGAGAGGAGAGAGAATGAGAACGAGGAGAAGCAGATGGAGAAATGTGAAGAAGGAAGTAAATAATGATGTGAGGAAAACAAGGATGAGGGATAGAGAGAAAAGAAAGAGGCAGGAGACAGATGGAGAGATGAATGAAGGAAAGAAAGAAGGAAAGCAAGTAAACGATGGCGAAATAAAGGAATATGACTGTTAAACTGAGATCAAAGGCCTTTTTTATGCTGAGCTGTGCAGTTAACCCTTTAATGCTTGGACAAAAGTGTTTATTTCTGCTGTTTCATTTGCTCTTTATTAGTAATCACAGTACATCCAATAATAAAGGCAATACGGAGCTTCTTTTATATAGTGATAGAACACAGTATCACAATGAAATGTCCACTTACACATGCTGGGCCATTTCACTATGACCAGTGTGGACATGCACTCACACCAGCTACACCGGGGGCAAATTTTACAGGAGAATTCCACCAATATTTAATAGGTTTCTACATAATTAAATTGTCAAGATGTAAATAAAACCTTCTAGAGTAGGGGTTGATGGGAAAGGTGCTGTTCTAGAGAAACTTGCTGAGTCTGAATTGTTCAAAGTAGTAGTAATAGGAACCAGGCATCTGAAGAGCTTATTTTACGATAGCTTTGAGATAAAAGAGATGAGAGATAAAAAAGATTTGAGTGAGAGTTTTCACCTAAAATGTATTTTTATCAATTCATAGTGGAGAGGCACATGCAAGGCATTCTAGCATGCAGAAAACATATTTTTCACATTTACCAGTTTTACCATGATCACCATTACACATGAACACACAGACGGCTGAAAGAAACTCACTAATTGTTTTGGATAATAAATAAAATGGCTGCATTTGCATTATAATTAGCCCCATTAGGACCCCTGGTTCCTATCACCACCACTGTAAAGAAATCTCAGTATCAGTAAACCTGTACGTATTTCTACAATGAACTATTGCACATCAAACCACTCTGAAAGACTTTGTTTACTCTCAATGACTTTATTATGCAGAAAATAGAAAAAAATGGTGAATTTGTCCTTTAAAGAGTAAAGTCTGTAGGTTGCCAGTGAAAGCCCTTTTGGGCTTGTCTAGAAAAACGCTGTTTTTTGCTTCTGGCTTACATCATATAGTCCGGAAATACACACCACACACAGACTCAGACGGATGTGCTCATGAGGTTTGAACGTCCACTGACGTCCTGTGAGGTCAGTCTGCATACTGACTGTGTGCGTCTGCTTGTGCTCTGAGTGCTTTTTCTGCCAGTCTAGGAAATTGTGAAGTGGATGCAGGATTTTAAATGAGTTTTTGTGTCATTGTGTGTGTGTGTGTGTGTGTGTGTGTGTGTGTGTGTGTGTGTGTGTGTGTGTGTGTGTGTGTGTGTGTGTGTGTGTGTGTGTATGTGCTGCATTGTTTCAGTCCAGGCTGTTGGACAGTGGCTCTTTTCACACAGTGCTGAATGGGGGTGATTAAAACCAGCCTGAATGTCTGACTGTCTGAGTCACAGAGAGAGAGAGAGAGAGAGAGAGAGAGAGAGAGAAAGAAGTGTAGATAGTGAGATGGAGAGGGAGAGAGAGCAAGAGAGAGAGAGCGAAAGACAAGAATAAAGAGAGAGAGAGAGGGCCTGTTGACCTCTCTTATTTTTTCTCTTTCTCTCTCACCCACTCTTTGGCTCATTTCTCTCTCTCTTTTCCTTCCTTGCTCTCCTTTCTTTTGCTCTCTTTCTTTTTCTGCATCTCTCTCATTTGCCCTCTCTCTCTCTCTCTCCCTTCAACTTTTCCTCTTCTTCTCCTTTTTCTCTTTCTCTTCTCTCTCTTCTCCACTGCTATCTCTCTCCATTTATCCCTCTTCCTCCTTCTTTCTTTTTCTCTTCTTTCTGTACTCGTCTCTCTCATTTGCATGTTTTTTCTCTCTCAACCGCTGTCTGACTTGTTACTCTCTCTCTCTCTTTTCTGCTTCTCTCCTCCTCTGCTCTCTCTTTTTGTCTCTTCATATCACTTTCCTCCTCTTCCTTATTTTCTGTCCCTCAATTTTCTCTACTTCTTTCTCTCTGTCTCCTTTTTTCTACTTACTTTTCTCTCATTTGCTTTCCATTTTTCCATTTTTACTTTCCACTCTTCTTTCTGTCCCTCCTTTTTCTCTATTACTCTCACCCTTCTTCTCTCTTTCCACCTCTCTTCCGTTGTCTCTCTCTCTCTCTCTCTCTCTCTCTCTCTCTCTCTCTCTCTCTCTCTCTCTCTCTCTCTCTCTGTAGGCAGTGCAGTGTGATAAGGCTGGAATGTGCTGAAGTGTATCACTTGCCTACACCAGCTTACAGTGGAATACTTGTATGTTATGTTATGTAAGAAATGTTACAGTGTGTGTTCCCCTGTCCTGATGTTTTAGTGAACCAGCCACGTCAGGCATTGTTTTATATCCTGCTTTATATTATATTTATAATGCCTTATACATCTTATCCTTTAAATGTATAGAGCTTCAATAAATAACGCTTTATATCCATTATATTTGTATTGTTTTATTACACTGCCTAGATGTTTACAGCCATTCAGTTATGTAGATGTTGTAAATTACAGAGGAGAATTTACGGCTGCCGTAGCATCTTTCAGAGATAGTCATTTACTCTCTCTCTCTCTCTCTCTCTCTCTCGCTCTCTCTCTCTCTCTCTCTGTCTCTATCTTTTCAAAGTCTTATTTTGTTTCTTTACTTCTTTACTATCTCATTTCTTTTTCATTCAAGCTTACAAGCTTTCTGTCTCTCCATCTTTCTTTTTTTTCTTGTTTTTTTTTTGTCATTTTGTCAAAATGCTTTCTTTCTCTGGCATGCTTTACTTTTTCAATCTCTCATTTCTTGTACGCATTGCTCTTTCTTTTTTATTTCTTCTCTTTGTTACTTACACTAGCTTCATATCACATGCTCTCTTTTTTCAGTTACACAGTCTTCCCTTCCACATACATATTTCGTCTTACCTAACCACAGAGTGCTGAGGAGGCAGCAGTAGATGGAAGGTGTGTGTACTGTAACTAATAATGCTACATGTCCAAAAGTCTATAGTTACCTGATTATCAAGCATCACCTCTGAAATCATGGGTATTAATAGGAAAGTTGGCTATAGTAAGGATGTTGAGGATGTTGGAACACTGCTGAGAGGATCTGATTTAACCACAAGAGCATTACTGAGGCCTATATTAATTATTCTTTAAATCTTTCTTTTAAAATATTTACAGAAATCAAACTTTTATTTGAATTTTACAAAGGAAATTTGTCTCTTTTTTTTTTCAAATTTGTGTGCCACATTTGTTGACATCCCATCATTTCATACTTTCTGCATGCTACCTTTGCAAAGATAACAGCTCTGAGTCTTCTCCTGTAATGTTTAATGAGACTGGAGAATACATGGCAAGGGGTCTGAAGACATTCCTCCATGCAGAACCTCTCCAGATCTTTTAGATTCTGAGGTTCACACTGTGGAGTCGCTTCTTCAGCTCATTCCACAGGTTTTCTATAGGGGTCTGTCTCAGGGGACTGGGCTGGCCATGGCAAACCTGGTTTCTGGGGTCAGTAAACCATTTTTTATTCATTTTGAGGTATGCTTTGGTCATTGTCCTGCTAGAAGATCCTAACTATGGCCCAGTTTATGTTTTGTAGCTGAGGCAGTCAGGTTTTGATTATTTCTGCTGAGCATGATACCATGCATCCATGTATCTGAATGAACTGTCCAGGGCCTTTGGAAGAAAAGCAGCCTGACAATATGACACATCCACCACCCTAATTCACTGTACTTTTCTATATGGCTATCTTTGTTTCTAATCCAAACTCACCTTTGATGTTTGTTGCCAAAAACCTCTATTTTGGTCTTATCTGCTCATAGAAGAATACGGCACTGCTGAAAAGTCCCCCAGAAATGTTCACAAACTCTTGTGTAAATTGAGGTCCTTGAGAGCAGAAGATTCTTCTGTCAAATGCTGGCTGACCATTTAAGTGTTCTTCATTGCTCAGGTGGACTTAAAGTATGGAAATATACTTTTACTGAAGAATTTCAATTATGGCACACATAGATTTGAGAAAAATGTTTTATTTTTTCTTATTTTTTGATAAGATTTATTTATTTTTTCAATCATTGTATTTCAAATAAAGGTTAGACTTTTGTTTATATTCTGAATGAAAGATTAAATTGATAAGCAATAAAGTTTTTAGAGCATGTTTTTCTTATGTTTACCAGGGGTGCCAATATTGTGGAGGGCACTGCATCACAGTTTATATATTTCTCTCTCCTTCCAGTGTCAGTGAGAGTGTGTGGATAGTGATGGGTCTGTAGTGGGCAGTGCAGTGTGACGCCCCCCAGAGTCGTCTATTACTGCAGCCTCTCAAGTCCTAATTACAGAGGGATGTGACCCGGCACACACACACAGACAGACACACACACACACACACACACACACACACACACACACACACACACACACACACACACGTAATGAGGATGAAGTGTTTTATCTGTTTAGCCTTCAGTTGACCTAATGTTGAAATCGTTTCTTACAATTTCACAGAACAGCCTCTATAAGCCCCCCAACCACACAGCACATTTGTTCTTTCTTTTTTGTTCCTTTATTTGTACTTCTCTTTTCTTGATCTTTCAGGACACTGCCTAAGAAACTGTGTGTGTGTGTGTGTGTGTATGTGTGGGGATGTTTCCAGTGGAGAGAGATAAGAGACGTCCACACTCTGAATGTGGGCTGTGTGTATGTCTGTAATTTATCCTTAGATGCTTATATTAAAAAAAAATCACAATCATATATACATATATACCATAAAACATTCTCAAAACATATCGCTCAGGTCTGAACATCTGTCCACTGCTGATACATTTTTAAGCAAATATCTGCTCACACTGATAATACCGATATTAAAGGTTTTTGCTTTGCTTATGTTTTCCAGCTCAAAATTGGCATAAACATGAATGTGAAGTACTTTTTACACATAATTACTTACAATGCTTTGTTTTTGGAGGGCAGTGGACCTTGTAAAACCATGATCCGTCCCCCTGCGTGCGTGTGTGTGTGTGTGTGTGTGTGTGTGTGTGTGTGTGTGTGTGTGTGTGTATTAATGATAATTGTATTCGTCTGTTCGGCTCGTGTCTCACTCTGCTGCTGGCAAGTGTTACTTTTCAAAGATGGGCTTTTCACTCATTAAATACATCCCAGATCCACACACACACACACACACACACACACACACACACACACACACGCACACACACACACGCACGCACACACACACACACACACACACACTCCTGGCATGGCCCAGTGACTCCAATCCCTGGAGATTAAGTCCGGCATGTGGTCCAGTACTAAAGGCCAACTGTCAGAGTGTGAGAGAGAGAGGGGGGGGGCATGAGAAAAGCAGAGGAGGAAGAAAGAGAAGAAGAGATAAAGAGAAACAGAGGAAGAGGAGAAGGAAAGAAATGGGGTATAGCAGTTGAGAAGGACACTGGTGGGGGAGCTGTGGTTTATTTGTTTGCTGCCTATTTTTTCCTTTATCTTACTTTTCCCCCATCTCTCTCTCTCTCTCTCTCTCTCTCTCTTTTTCTGCCCATCTCTCTTTCTCTCTGTGCCTTTCACCCTTTCTCTCACTTTCTCTCCCCCTCCTGTCTTTATCTATCTCACTTTCTGTCACTCTGCCT
>NC_051211.1:33618749-33638749 GCF_015220715.1 Pygocentrus nattereri | reverse complement strand
AGACCAGCCCCTTTCACTGCGCAACCTTACACTCTTACTGAATGGCACTTACACCCTCTCATACTCTCACACACCCCACTGCCCTCACACTCACACTCACACATACACACAAAGACGCACACACACAATCTCAGCACGTCTCTGCTCTCTCATTGTCTCCTGTAATTGGAATAGCACTGATGCTTACTCCCCTACGGCCAAAACAACTCGCTCTTTTTTCTTTCTTTCCCTCCCTCTTTCTTTGTCTAGTTTTTTCAGTCATTTTCTCTCTCTTCTCTCTGAATCTCTCTCTCTTTTCATTCTCTCATTCTCTTTTCTTTTGCTGTCCCATACTCTCTCTTTTTCTCTCTCTCCGTCTCATTCTCGATCTTTCTGTCTTTTCTCCTGTCTCTTTTTCTTTCTTTTTCTGTTTCCTATTCTTCTTTCCTCTCTTTTCTTTCTATCTGTCTCTCTTACTCTCTTTCTCGCTTTCATTCCCACCACTCTCTCACATTCTATCTCTCATTCTCTTTCTCTCTCCGTGTCCCTCATTCTCTCACTTCTCTCTCTCTCTCTCTCTCTGTCTCTCTCTCTCTCTCTCTCTGCTCTCTCTGTGATTTAACCTTCTCGTGCTCTCTGTCCTCCTTTTCCATTCTTCTCCTCTTTCTCTTACTGATTGAATGTTGATTGATGAGAGAGGATGAGAGACAAAGAGGCATAGAAGACACAGATAGGTAGAAATAATATGAATGGCATGATTTCACTCCACTCTGCCTGAGGTATGACATGTTCAAACCTGCCCAAACACACACACACACACACACACACACACACACACACACACACACACACAAGCTGGTCACGTTTATATCAGTGTGCAGTGCAATATCTGTGGTAATGTCCTTCTCTTCAATCTGTCATCTCATTCAGAAGGACCTGCAAGGGGGCAAGAGAAGAGAGAGAGAGAGAGAGAGAGAGAGAGAGAGATTGAGAGTAAAATCAAGAAAGAGAAAGACAGAAAGAGCAAGAAAGAGAAAGACCAATACTACATTGCCTACAGAGAGAGGGAGAGAGAGAAACAGAGAGAGAGTGAGGGAGTGAAAGAGGCTCTTTGATGAGTTTATGTAATCATCCTCATAGCTGACCTGCCCCAATCTGCTCTAACAGACGAGAGCCCTATACACACACACACACACACACACACACACACACACACACACACACACACACACACACACACACACACATTTGATCAGTCTTAATCTGACATATTTATGAGGAGATTATAACATAATTATAAAATAATTCATTGATATAAGTAAGGAGAAAGTCAAAGGAACATGAAGTGGTTTGCTCAGAACAGTGGACTGTCCACCCCAGAGTGCAGACCTCAGCATCACACAGTGTGTTTGGATTTACTTGGACAGTGAGAAGCAAACCAACTTCTGAGACTGAAAAATATCTCTGTAGTCTGCAATTTGACTGGAGATTAAATAAATGAACAGTGGTCTCTAATATATATAAAATAAATATAATATACATGTAATATATATCATACAAACTGTTTGTGTGTGTGAGAGAGTGCACATGTTTTTCTCAGAGTGGATGAGTGTAATAAGCATTAAAGAAATGATAAAATAACAGAGTGAGTGTGTCTCCTGTGGAAGATAAAAGGCTGTTTCACCATTAATAATTAAAAGATTACTTTCAGCACGGCATGCAAAAGACACCACACACATGCATGCACACACACACACACACACACACACACACAAACACACCACACACTTCATAACCAGTTGCTACACACTCTGCACTTTCATTTGGTTAAACCCCTGTGTTTGTGTGTGTGTGTGTGTGTGTGTGCCACTGGGTACTATATGTGACTATCCTCTATCCCACCATCCTCCTTTCATCTCCTGGGTTGAAAGAGGGACAGAAAGGAGAGCAGAAGGAAAAGCATCTGCGTGCATTTTAGCATTTTAGATGGCAGGAGTGTGCGTGTGTGTGTGTGTGTGTGTGTGTGTGTGTGTGTGTGTGTGTGTGTGTGTGTGTGTGTGTGTGTGTGTGTGTGTAAGCTAGTGTTTATGTGTGTACAGTATCTGTATCTATGTGTATGTGCTTGAAGGAAAATACCAAAGTTTTTATATAATTTAATGGTTAAGGGTCAACCAGAGTCATTCAGAGTTGTTTGTTGTGAAATGTTCAGTTCTGGAGACTCTAATAGAGTCAGAAATGTTCACAGTGGTGGTGATAGGAACCAGACGTCTGAAGAGTTTAATGCCTTTGAAAGCTCTCTCACAGACAGTTATTACATGAAATGGTTATGAACACACTGCCGGATGTCTGAGAAACAGTTTTTGCCAAAAAACATATTTTTAAAATCCATTAGACAGCTGCATGCAGGGCGTTGTAAGGCTAAATATTGGCCAAGGAAAACAGATTATTTTCTGTTTTATCAGTATCATTATCAACATTACATTTTTCTACAATGCACCGTTTCACATCAGACCACTCTGAAGGGCTGTGTTTACATTTCATCCATTGCATTATTTAGAAATTATGAAAAATCCTAATGAATCAATAATCACTAATAAAAACACAAACCTTACACTATTCTAACTTGCCATTTTATTAGAAATCCACACCTTTTACTTCCATTCACAGGTCGCTTATTTAGAAACACTTTTATAGGTCCATTATATGTAGTCCATTATCAGCCTCCCTATGTCCTATTCATCACTGGTAATTTTCTGACCCCTAAACTGCTGTTGAACCAGGGCCATATTACAGAAACACCCTGACTCTATAATCTTGTTTTACAACTGCAGTTAGGACTGAGTTTGGAATAATACCCATTACAAAAAACCCGTTCTTAAGTTCATAATCATATCCTAACTCCAGATAAGAAAACAGAATTACAGAAGTACCCTAACCAGACAAAACTCTGTCATAACTTTAGGTTAAACCCCAACAGTATCCTAACATCTGTTTTAAGTTCCTGTTTATTCTATTAGCCATTTTAATGAAAAGAATCTTAATATTTCGCCAACTGTGATTGGAAGTATGACAAGTTCACTATAACTAGCATTGTGGCGTAAAGTTATCCATATTGCCTAATGGAGGTTTCTCTTGTGTTTTTTTCTAACTCTGTGGTTAAACACATCTCATAAACTGTGGACACATTCTCCCCTGTTCCCTTTTATTACTAGTATGTGTCAATGTCCTTTAAAACTTAACGAATAAAATATTTCAGTATTAGCAATGAAGTTGTTAGCATGGGTTGTACGCTACTGAAAGCGTCGAGAACTTTAAACTGAAATTAGAGTGGCAATGCCCTGTTCAATATTAGGGGGCGCTTTGATTGCACTTTGGTTTTGTTCTAACTTCCAGTTGATTGCTGAATAATTTAGCGTTTCATAACTTGAGGAGATAACTGTGAGATCAGATATGATACCTAAATTACAGTAGATTTTGTTTTTGAAGGATGTTTCTGTAAAAAGTCCCCAAATACTATGTGGGTGGTGGATCGTGGTCAAAACAGCAGTAAAACCAACATGGTAGTGGTTATGGTAGTGTGTGTGGTGCTGGTAAGTGTGAATATTGTGTGTGTGTGTGTGTGTGTGTGTGTGTGTGTGTGTGTGTGTGTGTGTGTGTGTGTTTTTAAATGCATTCTTGCTTGAAATGTGTTGCTGTTAAAGAAGCCTCATTAATTCCTTTGATGCTGTCTGATTGGCTGGGCATTACTAAGTCGCATTAAGAAACATATTTCTATGCCTTTATTTAATGACGCGGCCAAAGCAATTAAACACAAATCTTTATGCCTGCGTGTGGTACATGTATTTGCGTGTGTACACATATTTGTGTGTGTGTGTGTGTGTGTGTGTGTGTGTGTGTGTGTCTGTGTCTGTGTCTGTGTCTGTACGCTTTTAAGTGTAACCAAAAACCTGCAAAGTGTTTAAGTGTCTAAAGGAAATTACTCCGTGTTAAGTGTGTCCCTCTAATTGGGTCTAAAACTAATGGAAGCCTTTCCGATGACATCGGAGGAACATTTTAAGCTTTTTTTAAACTCCTGTTCTCCGGCCCTGCGGTGATTAACATGTTAGTTTTGCTAATTCCTAACCTAACGCTAAACTCCTGCAATGTTTTTGCAATTCAGGTTGACCCTAAAACCTTTAAGCTACGAATGTGGCTGAAATAAAGTGGATTTACAGCCTTTGAATAGGCAGCACAGGAAAAATGTGTTGCTGCTGCCTTGGCATATCCTTCGTTTAAGCTACACTACCTGTCACAATTTAGACACCTGCCTTCTTATGCAAATTTCCAAGCAATGCTTACTTTTCAGTTAAGAAAGACAAAAATATCTGAAAAGGTTTTGTTAGCATAAAATAACTGTTCTAATATTTTTATTTAGCATCATGTTCATCAAAGTGCCATCCTCGGTATGAAGAGCAGGTGCTGCCTAAATAACGATCTTACAGTTTTCTTTTCCGAACTGTTGTTAAAAGCACGTTTCTTCATTGTTGACTAATCACCCTCCCCTGTAATGAACTAATTTTCTTAAACTAGTTTGCTTCCTAAATGGAAGCATTCATTTTACTAAAATTGAATAAATTTACAAAATTAGCAGAAAAGGCATGGTTCCAATTATCTGAGTTGATTGCGGTTATTGTTCACAGTTATTAGCTTTCACAGTCATACGCTTATATCTCAACAAGTAGACAAATTGCAAAACTGCTTGCATTTTTATCAGATGGGTGGAGGCAAAGTCATTAAAATGAAAGACATCAGAAAACACATTTATTGAGAGACGTCTTGGGTCTGACAAACGGAATGAAAGTTCTAGCTACTACCTGGTACTATCACAACTTTAATAATAATAATAATAATAATAATCTTTATTTGTATAGCACCTTTCATACATACATGCAACTCAAAGTGCTTTACAGAATAAATAAAAAGAAAACAAAGATAAGCAAAACACATTAAAAGAAATAAAGATAGAAGGAAACAAAATAAAATAATGAAATAAACTGAAAAAGATAAAATGAAAGAAATAGAACAGACAAAAAGAAATAGAACAGACAAAAAGAGCAGCAATGAGAGCAGCAATGTCTAATGTTTGTCAATACCACCTTTACGGGGCAGCGGTAGTAATGTTTGTTTATTTGACATTAGTAACACCTTAAGTGGGTAGCAGTCAGAAATGTGTGTTTATTTGCTGTTTGTTTGTAAAGTTTTAGACAGTGACAGTGACTAATGTTTGTTTATGTGACATTTGGTAAAAACACCTTTAGAAGGTGGCGGTGAGTAATGTTTGTTTATTTGATGTTTGTTAATATCACCTTCAGAAGGCGGCAGTGAGTAATGGTTGTTTATTTGGCGTTAATAGGAATTTTAGAGAGCATTGGTCAGTAATGTTTGTTTATTTTATGTTTTTAATACCACATTTTGAGGGCAGAAGTGAGTGAGGTTTGTTTACGTCACGTGTTAAAAACACTTTTAGAGGGTGCGGTAGGTAATGTTTATTTGATGTTCTTTTAATACTACCTTTAGAGGGCATTAGTGAGTCAATGTTTGTTAAAAACACCTTTAGAGGGCGGTGGTGAGTAATGTTTGTTTATATGAGCTTGAGCTATGCCTGTTATCAGTTGGGAGATACTAAATAACCAAGATAAGTAGTGAAGCAATTTTGCCACTGTATATTAATAGTTGCATACAAAAAGACATTTTTTACAGTTTACAGTTATTAATATGACAATCATTCATTAGCTGAAATGTCATGAATATGACAAGTTTATTATGAAAGTTAAAACACCTTACATACAATGCCATTATATATTTGAGGTAACCGAGGGTATCAAGACATTAATGCATCATGCTAAAGTGCTAGCATTTTTATGTTTTGAAAATGCTACATATTGGACAGCATTGTACTATAATTATAACACTTTACATTCCACTTTTATGGAATAAAATTCACTTATTACGACATGCACACACGCTGTGGATTTTCTCTTGTTCTTCAGTAGAAAACTAGCTGCATGGTCTATTTGCAGAAATATCCACAGTTTTAACTGTAATTCCTGTAACAATTAGATAAAAAACCTTTAGCATTTAGTCACCTGTTGAATCTCAGTTGCACTATCATTAGTAAATCAACTTAATCCTCTCTGGTAGATGATGTCTTATGTGACATGTCATATATAAAAGAATAAACATCTTGGGAATGCTGCATGCCAGACTTACTTTCATTTTTTCCTGGAAACCTAGCATTTTGCCATTTCAATGAGGGCTCCGTTGCTATTGTATCCCTTTCAGAAGTTTTGTAATGCAGCCTTTGTACTGTATGTACTGTCTGTTCGGACTTTATATAACAAAGTCACATCCAACACTCAATGTCTTCTATGATTATTTATCTGTTTCTCTGTAATGAAAAACAGTTGAAAAGCACCTGGTTGAGTATGTTGACCAATCAGACACTGTGTTCAGACACTTGTTCATCACCCACAGGCGGTGTGTCTATATTCTCAGTCATTGTTCTACAAAGTGATGCTACCCTTCTGGGCAAAATGAAAGTACGTGTTTAGCATGCAGCGTTCACAAAATATTTTTTCTTTTACCTACAACATACTTTAATGTTGCATACGACACTGCCGACCTGAGAGGGTTAAAGGGGACTGCCTTATTATTTTCCATTAGGTTTTCTCAACTGTGGGACTCATTTGCTCTAAAATGATTTCCTTTATTCTAGCTGTGGGTCAGATTAGAGACTGACATGATAAATTTGACCACAAGCACTAAACTGACAGCAATGCCACAAACGATTATTGTCTTGCCACTGCGAATGTTGTTCTACCTTTGGCGAGATGTTTTTGCTGGTGATAGGACATGTACAGTGGCAGTGTTTAGCTGTGAGGGACATGCAAGTGTGTGTGTGTGTGTGTGTGTGTGTGTATGTGTGTGTGTACTTGTACATTAATAGCACAGCACACAGTGAACTGCTGCAGAGAAATGACAAGAGGTCAAATGTCCGGGGCAATGTTATGTGATACACACAAACGCACATATACCATTCAATGTGTTTGTAGGACTCAATTCTAACCTTAAGATCAACAACCAAGACAAAATCAGCTTTGTCCTCTTTTGTTTTTCTAATTAAAGCTGCAGTTTGGGGGGAAAACAGTTTTCCTCATGGCCAGCAGTCTAACATCCCAACACATTAAATTAGGTCTCCCAAAAGTTTCGCCTTTGGGGGACAAAGTGTAAAATGTGAGGTGACAAAGACAAACAATATGCTAATAATAAAGGTAGGTTGGGGTTCAGTTTGCTACTAAAATACTTAAAAATGACAATTTTAAGACAAAAATAATGTAATTTATGTACTGTATGATATAAAACTATTCTCTTTTATTTGGTGAGGAGTTAGTATACATTTATGAAAGGCCAAATCAGATGACCTCACAAGACAACTTTGGCCCATGGGTCATTGAGCAGCCCAAGACTAAATGTCAATGATCCTAAGGAGATTTGGTACCCACAAAGAGATAAATACATGCCTGTTTAAATGTCTCCAGTATGGAAGTATTTAATGAAAACCTGATATTGGCAAGAGTGTTGACTATGTTTAAGCCATAATTTATCTAAACATATCTTTATCTAACAATTTATCTAAAATGTTGGTGGGTGGCTATTATGCTTTGAGTCTATTTTGTATGAGCCATGATCAGCTGAACAAAAGAAAACTAGAACAGAAATGTTCTGCTTGATATTTTGCTTTAAAACAACAGCAAAAAATAGCATATACAAAATGAGAGAAGAGATCCACTACTGTATGTGTCGCTGTAAATTTCTAGTGTATTCACTATGCTAAAAAATGTTAATTTCACATGCCCAGTCCACAAAAAAGATCAGTTCAGAATGTATATCAGTATATACATATACTAAATATACTCCAGTATATACATATACTAAATATACTCAATATATACATATACATATATACATATACTCAAAAATTAAGTGCTTTCATTGCAAAATAATAACATTACTGCTAGGCAAAGTCATCAATGTTAAACATACAATAAAATGGTCATGAAAAGTAGCACTGTAAAGTATAACACATCAGTCCAGATTCTAGTCATACTAAAAATAATGTTATTTTACTGTAATGTTAATTGGAAGCCTACCAATAATGCATTATGAAACAGTTGACTTGCTTTATGTGCACTTTTCCACACTTTTACAAAGTGTTCAGATTTTTCTCATTCTGTGCAGTTGCTGGTCCAGATTAAACAAAACTGTCAAATTTCTTTGCTGACAAACAATCAGTCAGCCAGCATCTCGCAGCTGTTAAACATTTGGCCACGCTGGCAGTCTGATGCTTATCGTTGCTGTCATAAACCATAAGCTGAGTGGTTAAGGAAGTTGGTAAAATCCCACTTTATCCTGCCTGACTATAAACTCTGAATGGTTCTTCCTCATACTCTTAGAGAGTTTCTCCTTTTGAGTCTTGGCTTCTCTCAGTGGTACTTCCTCGTGTCATTTGGGAGTTTCTCTTGACGCTGTCTCCCTTGGTGATGCTCATTAGGGGGCTGCTCATACATTTCTGGAGAAGCTGCTTTAAGACAATGTCTGCTAGGAAAAAAGTGCTATGCAAATAAATTTGAACTGATTGAAATTGAGTTTTCTTTGGAAGAATTTGCAGTGGCGGTGCCTGTGTAGCCTTATTTCCAATCAGGTCCATAAATACTTGGACATTGACAAAGTTATTGTTATTTGAGCTGTCTGCTTTCTACGGAAGTTGACATTAACCAATGAATATGGGCTCAATGCTTTCATAGTCACATCATTAATATACTCTAGGAAACCAGTTCCATTGGCAGCCATACATGCCTAGACCATAACACTACCTCCACCATGCTCTCTCTACACATGAGGTTGTATGTTTTGCATAATGAGCAGTTCTCTCCCTTCTGTTTACTCTTTTCTTTCCACCATTCTGGTACAAGTTGATATTTGTCTCATCTATCCATAAGATGTTGTTCCAGGACTTAACAGACTTTTTTTAGATGTTTTTTTTTGGCAAAATCTAATCTGGTCTTTATGTACATACACCTTACCATTGGTTAGAGTAAGGTTAGATTTTGTAATTGTAAGCCATGTACCAATGGTACATCTTCAAGATATTTACTTCAGTGTATTCAGATGCTTCATAACTGCTACTTTACTGATAGGCTGTTGATGTGTTACTATAATCTGTTAAGAGTTTAGTCATCATCTACAAAAAAACACTCTAAATAAAGTGTTACCCTAACCTTTTATGGATCTGAACTTGTGGGTCTGTCATGTGTGGGCAATTTAGTTTGCATGTGATTTTCATGTCATGGTCAGTGCAGCAGACAGAAGTATAACGATATATCAACCACTCATTCTTTCCAATTTTCTCTTACCTATGTGTTATATATCATCAGTAATCCATCAACGTCAAATTTTGATCATAGTAAAATTAAACAGCATGTGGAAGTGGAGCACTCTGTGTGTTACCGTGTTTCCTGTCACTGTATAAAAAAGGCTTCATGCTGCATTTATTGTTGGATGCACCGAGTCCGAGTGTGCACACACATTCAGAATGCAATTCATATTGCTATGAAATCTCTTATTAGATATTTATTTTATCAGACTAGCAATAACAGTCCACTGAACTGTGACATATACTCATAATTATACACTTTCTTATTCAAAATGGAAGAAAAACAAATCTACTACATTTTCATCTTTCTTAGATCTTTCTTAGATGGTCTTCACATATCAGAATAAATAGGACAGAATTTAGAAAATCATTTTAATGAAGACAAAAATAGCCCCTTGAATTAAAGTGTTAACAGTACATACATTTATCCATATACCCATCCTTTCCTACTTCACACTATCCATCCATTAATGCATTAATTATTTCATCAGTTCAATCATTAATTCTGACAGTCACACCAGTGTGTGTTCTCTTATTCATTTGTGCATTCGTTTCTACAGTTAGCATTCAGATCTATTCTGGAAGTTCCTTTATTCCCTCATCCTTTCAGCCTGTGTGTGCATGTTTTATGCAGTGGGGGTGCTGAGGGATGGAGGGATGAGGAGGGATGGGATAGAAGAGCGGAACGCTAAAATAGAGCTGGCTAATCACCATTTCCACTTCTGCAATAAAAGAGTAACATGGACTGGCGAGATGAGAAATATGTAGATGTATGTAAATAGCTATAGATGGGCCTAAAGTCCCCATGTGAGGATTATCACCCTTCAGTGTGGAGTAGGCTGGCAGAGAATGCCACACATACTCTCTCTCACACACACAAGGGGTTGGTGTTGCAAACTAACTAACAGTATGATTTGATATATCATAAAATGCATCACAGTTGGATTGCAATTAATCTACCACACACAAATGCGTTCTGTTATAGCTATGGTTGCCAGGTTGGACAGGCTAGGGTTTTATCAAAGTACATAGTGTGCTAATAATTAATAATATTATTAATCATATTATTTTCTATTTCATATACATGTGATTTTTTCTCTATTAACATAAAGAATTGTTGAAAAAAGTCATTGTGACCAAAATGTGGCCATTGAGTACAAATTATTCATTTTTGTTTAGTATTAAATGTGTCCACTTTTTGTCTTTATTACAGCCTCCATTCTTTTCAGGAGACTTGTTTTCATTTCTTTTGTTGTTTTTTAAGAAATCTGCAGAAAATATTTTCCATACTTCAAAAGTTCAGTCTTAGAAGTTGGTTATGTTTTCTGCTTCCATGATCCATCCTTCATAAAAGTACTGTTTATCTGATGGTGCCGGTTTGTTAGACTACCAGGTCTCGCATGGTTGTTAGGAGTCCCATTTTCTTGATATTTTGATATCTTAAAACTCCACTTTTGAAATTTCCCATTTTTACTTCCCTGAGCTTCCCCTTCCTCATACACATCATACACACTGACCAATATGACAAAGTATATATAAATACAAATACATGCAAAAACCATACCATTGTTAGTGTCCAAGCATCAATACAAGTCATGACTAATAGAATTACCATTGAATGATTATCTTTAATATCAGCACATCTCTAACACACATGCATATGCAGTGTGCCTAAAACATGGGCACGTTGTAGTGAATGTCTGACTACAGGCATTTTTAGCAAGATGCTCCCTATAGCGCTTCTCTCCATGGCCTTTACAACCTGTGCAGCTGTCTGAGCCGGGTGTGTGTTGGAAAGAGAAATGGTGCCACAGGGAATGCTGTTAGTGGTGTGCCGAAAGGCTTTATCGCAGGCTTAAGCGGTTGTTGCTACGCTAAATCACCATTCTGCTATTCTAACTTTGAGCTTTTACAACACTTTTTGTCCAAAGAAAACTCCTCTAACTATCGTTGTGTGCTTTGATGGATGGACGGGACTAGAAGGCGCGTGTTGGTTTGTGTGCGTGTGTGTGAATATAAGCTGGGTTTAAACAAGGCTGGTGTAATTTATGAGTGTGTCATGCTGGAAGGGTTTTAAAACTCTATCAGAGAGGAAAGCAGACACCCACAACACAGCTGGACTTCAGCAACACTGTAAATATCCCTTAAACCCTGACAGAGAGAGAGAGAGAGAGAAAGAGAGAGAGAGAGAGAGAGAGAGAGAGAGAGAGAGAATGGTAAAGAGTGAATTTAGTTAGAAGCAGGGAAAGATGGCAGGCAGAGTGATAAGTTGTGATAGAGGGAGAGAGGTAGAGAGGGGGAAAGACAGTGAAGGTAGAGAGGAATTTAGTTATAGGGAAGGAGGGAGAGAAGGAGACAGGAATTGAGAAAGAGTAAAAGAGAAGGAGAAATAGAGATTGTGGATTGTGAAGAGAGGGAGATAGTTTGATAGAGGGACAGTGAGAGAGAAAAAAGGGGGAATGAAAAAGAGAGAGAGAGAATTATAATGAAGGGAGGGAAGAATTTAGAGGGAGGGAAGAAGGGAGTAAGGGGGAATAAAAGAGAGTGAATGGATGGCCCAAAAGGGAGGGAGGAATGTAATTAGGAGAGGGAAAGAGGGAGGGATAAGAAAAGTAAGAAATAAAAGAGAAAAAGTGGTGAAATGAGGATGAATTTTAGGGAAATAGAGAGAGAGAGAGAGAGAGAGAGCGAGAGAAAGAGAGAATGACTCTGAAAGGAAGTAAAAAGACAGAGGGAGAGACCGAAGAGAGGTAGAGACAAAGTGGGGTAAAGAGAACAAGAAAGAAAGGCAGAAGTGGAGAGAGAATGAGGCAAAGACAGAGAGAGTGGGAGGGAATAGATGGAAGAATAGAGGGGGATAGTGGAAGAGAAGGAGAAGGGAAATTCATTTGGAGGGAAGAGAGAGGGAGAGAGAGCAAGAGAGAGAGAGAGAGAATGACACTCAAGGGAGAAAAGAAGGGGAGGAAAGGAGAAAGAGATAGAGGCAGCAGTACAGAGAGAGTGTAGCAAGTGAAGAAAAATAGGGCCAGAGAAATTAAATAGAAATAGCAAGAGAGGGATGGAGTAATTTATTTGGAGGAAAGGATATAGATGGAGAGAGAAGAGAGGTAAAGAGGGACTCAGAGAAATAGAGAGGCAGAAGAAGAGAGAGAATGAGACAAGGAAAGAGACGGGGGGAGAAACACGGACAGTAGGAGAAGCAGGAATTTCGAGGAAGATGAGGGAAAAGAGAAAGGGAGAGAGAGAGAACGAGGGGGAGGGGCAAGAAATGACGGAACGTAAAATGTGTCAACCTGTAATAGACGATAGATGAGTTCAAGATGTGAGTCTATGTTCTGTACAAGAGCCTGCAAGCCTTGAGCCCTTGCTCCGTTGTCATGGTGAAAACAAAAACAGGGCCCAGAGCAAAGCAACATCGTCGCTCTAAACTTAATGAATCCATTATTTCAGTACATGTGTGTGTGTGTGTGTGCGTGTGTGCGTGTGTGTGTGTGTCAAACATGTTCAGCTGTAATCTGAGCCATGTTATTGGAGCTGAACTCTGGGCCTCGCATAGTTTCTCCTGTAAAAACAGTGCAGGCTGATCTCATCAAAACAGCATTTACTCAATTCCAGCAGAACTGAAAGAAAGCTGACGTGTCAGTGTTACAGTAAGAGACACACACATACACCCACTTCAGTGATTGCCACATTTCAGGGTTAAAACACTGTTCGTTCTGAAGAAACACTGATCATCAAAAGTTTAGGTATCCCTAGCCTTCCTCCTGGAAATTCCACCAAATCTTTGATGGGCAGTGTGCAATGGTAGAAGCAACACACATGAATACACAACATAATGAAAAAAGATAAAGACTTGTCACACATTCCTGATGTCAGAACAATTTGCCATACAAATGTTTTACTCTAATAAAAGCATCTCTCTAGCTCTGAAAGTGTATTTTCTGGGTCTTGAAGTGTTTAGGTTTAGAGCTGTAGAGCATGTGCGAGTGTGTAGAGTGTCAGTGAATGTGTGTCGTTTCAGAAACACGAGTGGCTTTCACACCACTGTGTGTGTAATTACGACTAAATCCTCCTCAGGCCCGTGTTCAGAGCAGTGGAAAAATGCTACAAGCGTAAAAGGAAAGTGAACTACTGATGCGCACATGCCATTTTGCTGTTAAAAACATAATATGAATAGTCAGTGGTGAAAGAAACTCGCACATACAGTTTTGCTCATCATAATCTGGGCTGAGAGTGGTGATGGAAGAACACACAGAGACACACGCACAGTGTACTGGGAGGAAGCACTGGGTAGAACAATTGCGCTCTTCATCCCGCAGATCGTTTCCATGGCAACAAACTGGTCTGTTGCTGGGGCTTCTGAGCCGCCTCCGGCCGGCATCTGGGATGTCTCAGCATCGTAACTTTAGCACCTGCTGTTAAACAGCACTAATAGGACATTCATAACAGCCTGAGTGTGTGGAACACGCACTTAACGTTCAAAACAGAAGATACAATTTGAAATGAGCGAATTAGCCTGAGGCAACATCGTCACACTTTCTGTTTTCGTCATGATTTCACAATATAGGGCAGTAAAACAGGGAAAATTGTATGTCCATTGTGCACAAATTTCATTCCCATTCATTTTCAATGGGGAAGAGCAGACAAATGTGTGAGATGCTAAACATCATGAAAAATTAAGCTGGTTTCAACTTGAAGATTACAAGCGGTAGTTAGTTATTGCTGACCGAGCAAGCAGAGGCAACTTTCCATAGTCCATACACAACAGAGTTGTTCCTAAATAGTTCCATCTGGACAAAAGCTCTTCAGTTACACTATGGAACTCCCTATGTTTATTGCTGGTGCCAAAGCATCTTCTCTTTCAGCTGCATGGTGTACAGTTTAAAAATAGCCTATTTTACCAGAAACATGTGTCATTGGCTGCTGTTATAAATAGATAAAAAAGAAACGAGGAGTATTTTAACTACTCAAGCCTTTTAGACGTCACAGAAATATGTAATTATTATATAATTAACAAGTTTATGAGAGGCTACTCCAATAAGAACAAAATTTCAAATCTTTTCCTGCTAGAAAACTGGCATAGACCAGCATAATCACCAGCAAAACCAAGATATGCTCTGTTTTACATGCTGACGTGCTGGTCAAACAGTATGATTAGTGACCAGCATAAACCTGTTTTTTTCAGCTGGGTTGTGTGTGCTAGCTAGCTAAACCTCTCTCCAGTGCTGTTAATTAGTAGCGTAACTTTCATGACATGGCTCAAGGAAACATATTGTCTTGGTTTTGCTGTAATCCCAGTATCCGGTGATTATAATGGAGAAAATGTTATCAGTACATCCCTAAAATACACTTCTGCTGTGCTATGGTAGCTAGTAGTGTAGGCTACTATGTTAATTAAGCAAGCTAGGAACTCTAAAACAGCTGAAGCCCCTGAACACTTTTCTTAACCTATCAATCAGATGTATATGCCTTTAACTTTAATTGCACAACAAAAAGCTATCATACCATTTTAAAGTGCTAATCTACTAAGCCAGACTACATTGTGGCTAATCAAAGTTAGGCTGGGGTTGAAAAGGTTGGAAACAACAAATTTACCAGCATGCTCACATTAGCTTGACATTACATTACATGACTAAAAACCACACCTGATCATAAATGCATTGTTACACGTTAAAAGTAAATATAATTTGAAATTAACCAAAAAACAATATATATTAGTTTTCACAAAAGCGGAGTAGTTTGCTAGTGTCCTATTTAACCCTATTAAGAACTGTATCAGTACTATAATGCTAGTAGTATTTGGCAAAATGCATCAAGTTATGCCCACTGTTAGGGCATAAACAGCTATTGTGTAATCAATTTACTGTTAACATGTTAGATAATATGCTGAAACAAAAACCTACTAAATCTATCTGTGGGTGGAGCCTAGAGAGGACAATTATGATGTCACAAAGGTAAGCAGCACATATCCAAGCAGCAGTAGATGAGTATTGGGGCTGAGCTCGGCAGGCTGGATGGATCTGATTAGGCCGAACCGGAGCAGTGCAGGAATTCCTGGGTGTCGTGATAAATCCATTACAGGCGTCTCCTTTCTGCCTCCTTCATTACACTCTGTCAGGCTGTGCAGATTAACGCCCAAACGCCCGGCCAGAGCCCAGCTGCCCCGCCACATCTGTCTGAAATCTGATCTGAAAACTGATCTGCCTTATGAGATCTGCCACCCACAGCCGCTACGCAATCACATTACATCTGCAAAGAAGCCACATATACTCAGTTTTTTCCCCTAACACTCACACTCTCGTTTCTCTCACATAGTCTATCTCTCTGTGTGTCTGTTGCCTTCTCTCTTTCTTTTTTGTTTTCCTGCTTTCACTCTCTGCATCCATGTATCTCTCCCTCATCTCTCTGTATTTGTATTTCTCTCCCTTTATCTTTTTGTCTTATTTTCCATCTATAGTTTTTTTTCTTTTCTCATTGTGCTCTTTCTCCTTCCTTTGTTTTCATGCTGGCTGCAACTTTGGATCTCTCTCCCTCTCTCTTTCTTTTTCTCCTTTATTCTTTTCTCTTTCCTTCGTCACCTGGCTGTCTCATTCTTCACCATATTCTTTCCCTCTGTCTTTCTTTCCCTTCTTTTCTGTCTTTTGTTCTCTCATTCTTTGCCTCTCTCTTTGTCTTTCAGTTGCTCTCCTCTTTCTTTTTTCCTTTACTCTCTCTCGCTTTCTTTCCTCCCTCTGTCTCTCTTTCTCTCGCTCTCTTTACTCTTCCTTCTTTCTTTTATTCCTCTTAGACAGCCGTGTAGAGATGTGGTGTGAAATATAAGGCTAATTATTCTCCTCCGCCTCCATGCGTTCTGTCACTTACCTGTCAGACCTAATCTCCCTCCATCAGTTAGGGGACATCATGTTGTTTACTCTCTCTCTCTCTCTCTCTCTCTCTCTCTCTCTCTCTCTCTCTCTCTCTCTCTCTCTCTTTCTGTGTGTGTGATTCAAAATCACATGATTGTGTCCCCTTAAAACATTTTGTTGGCTACACTCCTGTACTGCGCAAAGCTGGATAATGGTCACTGTGTGTGTGTGTGTGTGTGTGTGTGTGTGTGTGTGTGTGTGTGTGTGTGTGTGTGTGTTTTTGTGTGTGTGTGTGTGCGTGTCTGTGTGCGTGTGTGTGCGCGTGTGTGGTTGTGTTGACATGGTTCGCCAATTACCGTCTAGAGCAGAAGAGGACACCCGTCACCTATCTCTCTTTCTCTCCCCATCTACCTCTTTTTGACTAACTCTCTCTCTCTCTCTCTCTCTCTCTCTCTTTCTCTCTTTCTCTCCAGTGACGCTGTCACCTCAGTGACTAGACAAAAGTGAAATTTGCTCCCACTGGGAGTCATTACTATAGTACTGCAGCACACACACACACACACACACTCACACACAGCCAAAATGTCAGACAAGCATACTCTTAGACACACTACAAGAATAACACACACACAAACACACACACACACACACAATATAAGCACCTCACACACAATCATACGTACATGTGCACATCATTGCAAGCACACAAAAATTCCCACACGCAATGTGTATCATTGATTTCGCACTCATTCTCACAAGCACACATTCATGTACAATACATTATATTGTAAATTTTGCTTTTGAATGCTTTTTGACTGTTGTTTAATATCTAAGTTAGATTTTCACCTGAGTATTCAAATATTAAATGAATATTAAATGTTTTCAAATTTTCAGTGATTTGACACTTTGACACTTTGAGACAAAGAAACAGCCACTGAATTCTGACTATATATCTATGTGTGTTTGTGTATATATATATATATATATATATATACACATGACACATTCACATAACATAAAAGTTTGCTATCAAAAATCAAAAAACACAAAAATATGCAGTTAACCATAACAATTGGACCGTGTTGCAAGCTTTCCCCCAGGGGCTCTGTGTGTGTATTGCTTATCTTTGGCTCCACCTGCGAGCTCTATCTGTAGTTTGTCTCTCTAACTTGTTTTGAGGGGTGTTTTTGGGCCTGCAGGTTTATATCAGTAATAGTAGGAGTGAATTATGCAATGCACAAATAACTTAAACTTGGGTGAGAGCTAGCGCACAACAGTGTGTGTGTGTGTGTGTGTGTGCGTGTGTGCATGGATTATGCTCTCTGTCTGAAGGATCAGCCATTAGTTCAGAGAACCATTCACTGCTCAACTGTAACCTTCAGAGAGAAAGAGTGGGAGAGAGCGAGAAAGTGACAGAGAGAGAGACAGAGAGGGAGGGCGGATGTGATTTATTTACGGTGCATTTTGTAATAGCTTAGAGGGTATATGAGGTACAAACTTACAGTACAAACAAAAACATAATAGTGTTCTTATATGTTCTTACATATAGATTATACATGGAACATGCTATTACACATATGGTATCTATTATTACACATATAGTATATAGTACATATAGTTATTATATAGGTTTGTACGAAAACAAATTGGTATGAATGTATGTGTCACACAGAGCAACCATACAGCAACCTACAGCAGCATCATTACTGTTCATTGCAGGGCTTCATCAGACTCCCGATTAATGATGCATTTACTGTGGCCTCCTGCAGAGTGTGTCTATGGGGGGTGTGTGTGTGTGTCTGTGAGGTGTGTGTATCCCAAGTTTTTGTTTTTCACTGTCGTCCCACTTCAGGCTGTTCTGTTTGGAGTTTACTCATCGTTATCCAGAGAAAGTTTTACGGTTCTTGCTTTTTTTGCCTCTCTTGTGATTGTGTGTGTGTGTGTGTGTGTGCATGTGTGTGCGTGTGCACGTGTGTGTGTGTGTGTGTGTGTGTGTGTATGTGTATGTGTGCACGTGTGTGTGTGTGTGTGTGTGTGTATGTGTATGTGTGTGTGATCTGCTCTCTGTGGTGTGTTTTCCTGCACTCCAAGGGAGTGTGTGTGTGGATCCTCAGCAGACTTCATTAGTTAAAACAAAGCGACTTGTCCATTTTGGTCCGTTTTTTCGGCTCCTCCAGCTTAATTGATATTGATTTGCTGATTGGCTCTCGCAGGGATTTGGAGTGTGTTTTGTGTCGTCGCCAGCGCTGTTTTCTTTTTTTCCTGTCTTCTCTACACCGGGAAGCCGCTCAATGTCTTTCCTGCTGCCTTTTTTCCTTCATTAAACACACACACACAGAGACACACAGACACATCTCTTAATGTTTTCACCATTCAACTCTTCATTAAAACCCTATTTAAATAGCTCAGGTAATTTAGAAATGTCTGTTTTTTGCCAATGTCTGTAACACACACATACACACACTTTCTCTCTCTCTCTCTCTCTCTCTCTCTCTCTCTCTCTCTCTCTTTCTCCTACACACACACACATGCACGCTTAAGCCCGCTAAGTGCAGTTCCACTAATTGGCAGTGTACAGAGAGGATTTGTTTGTTCCTTTAACTTTTATTCATTTCTTTTGTTCTCTTTTTTCCTCGGTTAAAAGAGACGTTTCTCTCTCTAGTGGCTGCAGCCAAGCCGCGAACAAACAAGCAAAACAGTGATATTATCAACACTGTCCTTTCCTCCATATGTGTGTGTGTACCCATCAATAGTTTGGACTCAACTTGACTTTTTTGCTGTAACTTTTCAATGAACTTGGGAAAAATCACAGTAACTCTTTCATAAGCCCTTAACTCTTAAAGTCAATGTGAAAAGTGACTGTTCATGCCGTTCTATCTAGTCTTCCTTAATAACATGAATTGTCAATACTTTTGTTTGAAATTGATCTAACTGAGCCAGTTTGCACTGAAATCCCTGTAGCTACTGAACACTAAGTCTTAGTATGTAATAATCTGTGACTGTAAAGGGGTTAAACAGGTAAACACATGAATATGAATATACTCAAAAATAGAGTACTTTGCAAGAGAAGTCAAAAACCTTTAATGTAATTAAATGTTTTATTTCATGTGATTCAATAGCACTTCTATTGGTCCATTCATCAAGAAATTTTCACACAGCATAGGTCAGTCATCATTCATATCATATCGTCAATGATATAAAAATAAAACGGAAAACGTGTTTTTTTTTTAAATAGCAACAATAAACATCACGCTTCAATGCGTTTTTAATGTCACTCTCATGAAACAAATCAATAATAAGCATTTCCATTGTGATGAGAATTGCATTCTAAACATGCTCACTCAGAAACTGTTGCTATGCAATGGCCAAAGCAGCAAAAAGCTTATCTTATACAGTGATAGTAAACAATTCAACATGCTGATCCATTTAACTATGACCATGGTGGACATGAGGACTGATGTGATTCTATATTTATGAGGCTGTGCTAACTACATTGCTAACTACAGTAACACTGGTATGTTTATAAACCTACATCATTAAAATTGATCTGATAATGGGGAAAATGTACATTGTAAAACTTCTTGAAGGGTAACTAGTAATGGTGAGTCTAATATATTTACCACTATAAGCTATCAGTTGCAGCCCCTCTAACTAAGATAACCTGTGCTAGGCTAACTATACTAACATTAACTATCTAGGCAACT
>NC_051211.1:33588749-33613749 GCF_015220715.1 Pygocentrus nattereri | reverse complement strand
AACGTTGTACTTCCTTTAGACTCCCCACCCCCACCCCCCTCTGTCGGATTGAAAAATGGGAGGTGTGTAACGAGGCAGAATGAGAGTGGATTGGGTTGACGGGGTGTGTTGCTTGAGGACGACTGCTCTAATGTGTGTATCCCACTTTGCCAAGCTTTGCATTGAGTGCATTTTTTTCCTTTCATAAAGCTTGCAAAAAACGTTCCGTGTATAGTGACCCATTTACTTTATCACCACGTAACCAGTTATACAGCTACATGAAAGCTACTTAAAAACAACAGAATTATAATTAGCATTGCATCCTGAAGGTGTGCTTTACTAATGTCACACAGTGTTGGCTCAATGACATTTTTAAAGTGATAGTTTGACAAAACAAATCTAATGTACTAATGTACTTAATCTAATGTTTCCCCCTTACCTCCAATGTAATTGATCAGTCTGTTCTTGGAGCTATGAGGCTAATGTAGCTAACAAGTGATGGAAACTTTCATCCATTTTTATCCAGTATGAATCTGCAATGTCTATCCTTTTTATAAGTTGGAGCAAATTAACATCTATACTTCGCCAAACTTGAACCCCCCCAGTAATATTCGTCCTGTTCGAGTCGGCATCAAAGAAAGTCTTGCCTCTATTTTTATTTCTTTTTTTGTGAGACCTGATGATAAGAATAACAGTTTAAGCTTAATTTTATTCAGTTTCTTAATCCTCAAAGTCCTGACAAGACAACTGAAATTCTCATTTTTCTTAATGGCCAAATTGCAAGGAGAATGAAAATAAATGTAAGTTTATTGAACCCACTGTACTAGCCTATTGCTGATATATATATATCTATATACATATATATATATGTGAATATATAGAGAGAGAGATATAGATATAGACATTGACATACATATCAGATATAGATATAGACATACATATCAGCAATAGGCTACTATAGTGGGTAAACTTACCAAATGCTGCCTAACAATATATAGTTGTATGTATATATATATATATATATATATATATATATATATATATATATATGCTATTTAGACAAACATGTTGTTATTGACAGAAAAGTGGCACCACGGATACGTCATATATCAGACACTCTCTGTCATAAACACACTATGGATTCACACTCATATCATAGTGCACTCTATCATGAACACACCACATAAACCTATATCTTATCCTACCTCTAATTAATGTGCAATATCTGCTGCTGATAGATTGGTACAAGTGCATTACATAATAAACAAGTTCTGTGCAATATCTGTAATTATTAATGTGCAATATCTAGTTATTACCTGCTTAGAAATGTGTAATATCCATACAACTGCATGCGTAAACTATACATTTGTATAGGATCTTAATTCTATTTTTATTTTTTATATTTTTCTGCTAACAGACGCCTTGTTTATTTATTTATTTAGTATATCTTATTAACAATTAACAATGCAAATTTCCCCCAGTGGGATAATAAAAGTCTAACTTATATCATTTCTTGGACAAATTAGCCAGTCAAAGAACACACAGATGAGATTACCAGACCTCCTCTGGAAAACTAATCCGGCTGGATTAGGGCTCAACCCTTGTGTGGTGTTGATTGTTACTGGTGGACCCACTGTTTTTTGTTTTTTTTAATCAATACATTAATAACAATTCATGTTTAAAATATCACAAGTGGCCAGCGTTGGGTCCTTCTTTTGCAGCTGTAGCCAGTCAGCAGTCTGTCCATGTTGTCCACTCTCACACACAAACACACCTATAAAAACATATACACACACAGACACACACACTAACAGAAGGCCATGTAGGAGGAGAACAGAATGAAGAGACACCTCCACACTTTAAATCCCTGCAGATTCTCCCCAACTATTTTATATGTTCTTCACAGAAAATGAACAAAGACCCAGGAATCTGGGGTTGAAATAATAATAAAACATTTTTTTCTTTTGGTAAACATTGAAAATGGGTCCCGCAGACCTGAACACCACACAAGGGCTAAGACTAAACTTTGGAGGTGTGGAAACATATCCCTACAGATTTCATGGAAAAGCTGAAAGTAAGCTCCCAAAAAAGAATAATCTGTAATAAAGGAGAAGGATTGGCACACTAAATACTGAAAATAATGAATACTAATATTTGATGTATTGAAGTGCACACACACACACACACACACGCACGCATGCACATCTTGACATTCACACAGTACACAGCTGGGGTGACCTCAGCTCTGGCTGTTTGCATGCATACACACACCCCCACACACACATATGGCAACAAAATCTTTACCATAAGCTACAGATCATAACTTACTCTGAATTGGATCCAAATGTTTCAAACTGTCTTCTGGAGTTCATGTTTTTGTGGTCGTGTTGTTGCGAAAACAGATTTTAACAAACTTCTGCTGAAACTGAGCTTGAAAACTTCAGAACAATCTGATTGAACTCTGAAGAATAAAAAGTAATGATATAAGTAAGTAAATAAAATAATAAATAAATGAGTTTAGTATCTTCAGAGAATTAGTCATTTTTAAAAGCTGTCTCTATTCTAGTTAATTAGTGAGTGTGATATGAAAGGTTCCTTAGCTTAGACTTATAAGTTCTTATAATTGATTTCTTTCAGACTTAGTAAAGCATTACAGAAATGTGTGTGTGTGGTGATAGAGAGCTAAAAGTCTAAAAGTAGTGAAGAGACACAGATGGTCGGCTGTTGCTAAGAAATAAGATAAAGAGAGATGATATGGAGAGGAGAACAGCTCTGAAAGGCGAGAAAGAGAGAGACAGGGAAAGAGAGACAGGGGGAGAGAGTCAATGAGAGAGAGAGTAAGAGAGAGAGAGAGTGAAAAAGAGAAAGTTCGATATTTCAGTCACATTAAATCTGAAGGTGATTCTATCCTGATTTTGTAAGGTTATTGATTGATTACAATGATAGACAATAAATAATGTGATAATTTCTGGTCAAAATAAAATCCTCAGGGTCTTTTCAAACATAAAAATAACAGAATGTAGATGGGTTTATTGTTTTAATTGTTTCACTACTACACAAATAGTGGATTGAATAATTTTAACAATCACAATGAAATTAAATAAGCTACTGTCTGCGATCATGTTGTATAAGACAGGCAGACAGACAGAGACTGTGTTATGTATGTTTGCAGTGTGTCATACAGTCAGAAACCACATAAGCAAGTCTATTTGAGATTACCTAACAATGTATATATACAATGTAAAAATATATATATACACATTGACACAATTTATGAGACTCACTATGTTGTTAGTGAGAGACAGGTAAAGAGAGAGAGAGGGGGAGTTTAGTGGGCAGTGGTATTAGTGGACAGTGGTCTTGCTGTGGTTCTTTGAAATGCAAAATTAATCTCAGCCCACATTTGGACTGTGTGTGTGTGTGTGTGTGTGTGTGTGTGTGTGTGTGTGTGTGTGTGTGTGTGTGTGTGTGTGTGTGTGTGTGTGCCAAGCCCAGCATATGCCATAATTTTTCATCCCCTCTCCCTTCATCTGTAAAAAAAAAAAAATAAAGGATAGGTCATCATTAATAAGCAAATGGTCGACGTTAATCAGTGATGTTCAGTTTTTCCTCTTTCTCTTCTTTCCTCATTTTTAAAGCTGTCAGTATGTCAGTGGCAAGTGTTCAGCTGGGGACCAATTTATTTACATTCAAGCGCTCACACACACACACACACACACACACACACACACACACACACACACACACACACACAAGAGAAGGGAAAAGAAAACAGAAAACAGTAAAATCCATTAGCAGTGTCCTGTTGGGTAGATCTAACCTGAATTTCTGTTTCTCTCTCGATCTGAGTTTCTGAGGTTAAACTCAGAATGTTTTTTTTTTATTTATTTCCTCTGTTTTTATATCCAGTCAGAGCTATTACTCTCTCTCTCCATCACTCATTCTGTTTCTATAAAGTACTAAACTTTTTTCTTTCTCGCTCTTGCTTTTTTCTTTATGTTTTTATATAAGACTGATTTCTCCTTTTCCCATCTTTTTTCTCTCTGTTTTTATGTGTATTACCCTGAAGATTTCTCTCTCTTCCCTCACTCTCTCTTCCATTTCTATCTCTGCATTTATATAGAACCAGATGACACTTATTTTCTCACTTTCACTTTTATTTCTTTATCTCCCTTTTTATAAAATAGACAGATTTTTCTCACTGTCTCTGTCCTTTTCTCTATGTTGATTCTGTCTCTCTTTCACTCTCTGTTTCTTTCTCATCTCTCTCTCTTTCTTATTCTTTACATTTAACAAACAAGCTGTCTTTGTCCTTTTAGCCCTCTCTCACTCTCGCTTTCTTTTTTATCTGTCTAGCTTTATATAGTATTAGACTGACTGCTCCTCTCTTTCCTTTCTATTTTTGCTATCTTTCTTGTTCACATGCTCTCTTTCTTTCCTAAGCTCTCTCTCCTTTTACTTTCTTGCTGTTTCTTTCTCTGCTTTCTTCTTTTCTCCTATGTCAATTGCTTTCTGCCTCTCTTCCCTTGTCACTGTTCCTTTTCTTTCTTTTCTGTTTTCTTTTCTATCTCTCTCTGTCTCTGTCTCACCTCTGTTTATTCCCTTTTATATCTGTCTTCCTTTTCCACTCTCCCTTTCCATTTCTATCTCTCCATCTGCCTCTCTCCCTCCCTCTCCCCCCCCACCTCTCTCTCTCTCTTTCTCAGTCTCATTCTCTCGTACTCACTGACTTGTGACACTCCATATGTCTGTTCCTGTGTGGATGGGTAGAGGAAGTGTGTGCGTGTGTGTATATGCGTGTGTTTGTGTGTGAGATGTAGACAGTGTTGTAGTGAATGTTATCTTGCAGGCCATGAATGCACCTGCAGCTGGAGCCATGCATGAGAACACACACAAACACACACACACACACACACACACACACACACACACACACACACACACACATGCATACAGACTTCTCAACGCATCACAGATCTCAAACACGCAAATAAGCACTTCCCCATGAGAATAACTCACCAGCACACTTCTGTTTCTCGCTTCCTTCACTTTCACTCAGATAACACTCGCTTTCTCTCTCTTTCATCCACAGACAGGATGCCAGTGATCTCTCTGGAACCATACAGAGGTAGGACACAATCTTTCTATTTCTCTCTCTCTCTCTCTCTCTCTCTCTCTCTCTCTCTCTCTCTGTCTCTTTCTCATTCTGTCTAATTCTGTATTTTTATCTGTCTCTTTCTTTCTATCCTGTCTTTCACTCTGCTCTTTCCTATTTCTATTTTTCTGTCTTTCTGTTTTTCCTCTCTTCACACTCCTGTCTTTGTTTCTCACCTTTCTCACTCTCACTCTCTGCAAACATTAACTTTCACACTCTTAAAGTCTTTTTCATTTTTTTCTTACAATCGCCTTGTAAAGACAATAAAAAGTGACATTCTTTCTGCCACATACATACACATGTTTTAAAGTCACAAACACAGTGCAAGTGTTGAAAGCTTGAAGGAGAGAGAATGAAAAAAAGTGGATTAATGGAGAAAAAATGGAAAAAGGAGACAGAAGAATGAAAAGATGGTGAAAAAATATAGAGAAAGAGAATAAAGTAAAGAACAGATGGAGAGATGGGGAAAGAAATGGTGATAGGATGAAGAAAAAAAGAAAGTAGAGGGGTGAGAACTAGAAAGGGAAAACAAGAGACAGAAGGATAGATAAAGGTGGAAAGATGGGAAAAGGAAAGAAGCCCAGAAAGATGAAGAAAGAAAAGAAAGTGGAAGGATGGAGAGGGAGAAAAAGCAAATTGAGAGAAAGAAAGTGTGGCTGCATGTAGGGAGGGAAAGAAGTTGAAAGGAATGAGGTGGAATATGGTAGGAAGGTGGAAAGATGGTGAAAAAAGAATTTGAATGGGTGGAGAAATGGTGAGAGGGAAGGAGACGGAAAGAGGGGCAGATGGATAAAGGTAAGATGGAAAGATAGAGAATGAAAGAAGGTAGAAGGGTGAAGAAAGACATAGTGGAGGAGGAGGAAAGAAAAGATGGAGGAATGGAAAAAGAAGAGGTGAGGAGAGAAAAGACACAAGGTGGGAAGAGGGAAGGATGGAGAAGAGAAAAGAAGGACAAAGGAATGAGAAAGAAAAAGTGGAGGGATGGAGAAAGGAAGGAAGGAGTGTGGTGTGACATATTCTGCCTGTGAGATTCACTATTCACTCTACCAATTATGAGAGACAGTGAGAGTGAGAGGCAGATAAAGAGAGAGAGAGAGAGAGAGAGAGAGAGAGAGAGAGAGAGAGAGAGAGAAGGAGAGTGTGTGATGAGGGGCAGAGTTGATGCTGGTTAAGATCTGTGACCGTGGAGGGCCATTAAACGTGGCCCTGCGGCTACAGAACGTCAGAGCATGAAAGAGAGAGAGAGGGAAAGAGAGAGGGAGGAGGAAAGAGGACAAATGAGAAGTGGAGAAAAAGGAAGTGTGAGGAGAGGGGTTTCTTTAATAAATGAAAGCGCCTTAAATAGAAACCTCTACACCTCATTTGGGATTCTGTTAACAGCGAGTTGTCAGAGCCGCATCCGGCGACCATCACCACAGCAGCCTACTGTAGGTTACCGCTGACAACCAGCTGACTGACAGACAGGCCTTTCAAATGCTTTTGTGAGAAAGAAATATAAAAATGGAAGGGAAGCTCAGTGTGGGCTGTACACATCCTATTACTGTGTGTGTGTGTGTGTGTGTGTGTGTGTGTGTGTGTGTGTGTGTGTGTGTGTGTGTGTGTGTGTGTGTTCACCAAATCCCCTAAGGATGCAGAAAACAAGAACATTTAGTGCTTCTTGGATTAATTTAACAACACTTAATAGTGCAAATACAATATTAAAAATTAGAAAAAAATAATGTTTTATTTAATTAATTAATTAACACAGAAACTGTCCCGCTGATACACCCCACAGTCTCTTTCAGAGTCTCTCATTTGTCATCATCTTTTGCAGAAACTACTGTCAATGATCATAACTAGAGGTCTGGGATGTTCTTATAGGGATAAAGTGGATGAAGAGGAGGTGGGGCTTAAGTTATGGACACCCTCACACTCGAAAGACTGGAGAACTTCTATCCTACACTATAGTTCTTTCTGAGTGCCCAGTGTTTCTTCTGAAAACAAGGGTAGTAATACGGTGTTTGTTCCCACTTTGCTGCAGTAACAACCTCTACTCTCCTGGGAAGGCTACACTTAATGTTGGAACATTGCTGTGAGGATTTGATTTCCTTCAGCCACATTAGTGAGGTCAGGTACTGATGTTGGATGATTAGTTCTGGATCATGCAATTTCATCTCAACTCCAGAGACCATAGCTGCACTGCTGCTGAGCCCTATGTTAGGAGTTTTATACCCCTTCAGACAACCCTTTACAAGAGAACATGGAAACAATACACACACACACACACACAGTAGTGGTAGTGTGTGTTTATAAACTTTAGCTAAGTTAATGGTGATTTATCAAAGATGACAGAAGAAAGACAAAGCTGTTTGAAGTCTGAAGTTTGGCTCAGTTTTAGGAACAAGGTAACATGAGGAGACAGATGCCTTGTGTGAGTGTACGTGTACGTTTGTTTTTTGAGGTTTTCTAGTGTCAAAGTTTTCCTGGGAGGACCAGTGGAGGGAAAAAAGTGACATGAATATGCAAACTAGGTGCTAACGAAGCAGCCCGAGATTACATCAAAACCAGTCTGAAGGAGAGAGAGAGAGAGAGAGAGAGAGAGAGAGAGAGAGAGAGAGAGAGAGAGAGAGGTCATAGTAATCCTCTCATCATGGATGGAGGGATGGATAAAGATTGAAAAGTAGAAGGAGAAAGAAGAAAGACAGAGAGAGAGAGTCAGAGAGATAGAAAGAAGGAGAACCAGAAAGAGAGAAAAAATAAAGAGGTAGAGAACATGTTAGCAAACAGTTTAATACATTCAGGAAGGTATTAATGAACATTTCACTTGTTTTCATTTTGTACGTTTGAGTGTGTACATGTGTGAGTGCAGAAAAAAAGAAAGAGTGTCGTGATTTTCCCTTGAAAGACTCGAACTGGCTCTTAAAAAGTAAGATTTTTGTGTTGGACATTTTCCTACTGTAAAATAAATTCTTGCGCACTCAGAGATTAAGTAGGCACAGCCTGGTTTTTTGGCACAGTCTGTTTTTTTCTTAATGAAATATTTCATCAGTGCCCACAGCTCTAATGAAAATTTAACACTATGAGCTGCACTGTATGCACAGTGACACAAAGAATGGTGAAAGATGGTGAAACAAGTCCATAGAGAAGTTCACATATCTTGTTAATGACAAATACAGGAAACAAGTCATAATGTAAATATAGCATATGGCATTGATTACACTTGATTTGTGAGGTGTCCAGATGCCTAATAAAACTATTTAAGTTATTAATAAATAATAAAAGCAATAAATGGATGATAATAATAACAATAATAATTATTATTATAATTGTTTTCACAGTAGCTATAAATAGCTGTTTCAGCCTGTTTTTGAGGTCTCCCAGTTCAGCATTTATGTGTAACATATTTGATTAAATTAGACATTTTAAAAATACACACACACATTTTCTAAGCCGCTTCTCCTTCTGGGATACTGGGGCTGCTGGAGCCTATCCCAGCTGTCATAGGGCGGAAGGCAGGATACACCCTGGACAGGTCGCCAGTCCATAGTCAATTTCCATTTCACCAGAGGAATGCCCACTAGGACGCCTGCAGAAAGGGGTTAAGCAATATGTGCCTCATTTCTACTTTCTACTTGATTTTCATTAGCACAGTCATCAGTAATCTCTTTACAATACCTATGTATCTGTGGGGCCCTTCTGGGACCCGAAGCAACTGCTTGTACCACTTATAAGCTGGGTGATGGGGGATATGTGTGGTCTCTTTATCAGTTGTGGACAGTAACTAAGTATATGTACTTTATTACTGTACTTAAATATATTTTTTATAAGCATCACAGTACAATGCTACTCTTTTCTGTGCTAGTTTGAGAGGTAAAAATTAGATTTTTTAAAGAATTATTACGAATATGATGCATTTTCATAAAAATGTCAAATGCCTTTCACTAAATCCCTCTCCTAAATAAGAAGTAAAGAAAATGCCATAATGTTGTGTGGGGTATTTGCGAATAGCACATCCTCAACTGAAGACAAAAGATGAGACATGTTGGGTTGTTAGAATATCTCACAATACTTTATTGTAAAAATGTAAATAGAGCTCTTTTACATCTTCTTGAGCAACACTTCATCAAGAGTGGTGCTCTACTTTCACTCACCGTACTAGATATGTGCACTTTGTCCACCATTACTTTGTATCCCTGTATCCACTTATATCTGCGTATCCAACACAATCCATCAAAATTTGCATTTATTTACTTCCTCTCCCATTTAATATAACAAAAGAGAGAGGCTGAAAGAATTGAAGTAAAGAAAGAGAATGAACGAGTGTAATTAGGTCTTGCATTCACTCACCGATTCCTCCTTCTCCTCAAACAACTGACTCCGATCCTCTTTGTTTTATTTTTTATTTCATTCTATTTCTTTTTCCGGTAGGTTGGGGTGTGGGGGCAGAATCAGTTGTCAGCTAATTGCATCTCTTCGTGGCGATTATGTTCTCAAAGAGAAAACAACCCGTAATTACAGCCGGAATGGCGGACTGCGGCAGCGTGCGTGTGCGCGTGGGAACCAGCCTCATTATCACCACAGAGACTGACCCGCCCCCTTCACCCCCAAAACCACTCTAATTACCGTCCCGCCAGACCTGCCAATCAACACTATTTATAATCCGGAGAGAGAGAGAGAGAGACATAGAGAGAGAAAGAGAGAGAGAGAATATAACTTTAATACATATGTTAGTTTTGTGATTGGGTAAATGTTTGATTTGCAAAGTTTTTTTTCTTATTCTTTCTTTCTCCTGCTCTTTTCTTTTTTTCTCTTATTTCTCGGTTTACTTTCCTTTCACTTCTTCTGTCTCTCCCCCCTTTCCTTTCTCACCTTTGTTTCTCTCTACATCTGTTCTCACATAGCAGATATCTGGAGATCTGTGATGTGTCGATATCTTTCTTTCCCTCGCTCTCTCTTCTTTTCACTCCTTTCTTTTTTTGCCCCCCGACTCTCTCGTTCTCTCCCCTCTTTCCTTTCCCTCTCTCATCTTGTCTGTCTTCCTCTTATTTGTCCATCTCTTTTTCATTCTCTTTTTCCCCTGTGTACCTATTTCTCTCACTCCCTCTCTCTCTTTCTTATCCTCTCTGTCCTCTCTCTCTCCTCTCTTCTCTCTCAGTACTTTTGAAAGGCAAATCATGTTGAGCATTTGAATCTCCACATTGTCCACAGCTTGCTGCCCTCGAGCCAGGGACCATGGCATAAAAGCAGTGTTCAAACTACACAGAAACATCAGTTACAAATCACTTAATCGCCTAATTCATTTTCAGACTTTTTCTCTTAATCATCTCAGCGGTTTGTTACGCTGTGATCAGGTGACATTTAGTCCTGTTTCATGATTTCATGCCAGGACAGTCTTGTGAATAAGTGGCACCACGAGGCCAAGACTATAAAGAGTAAGGCAACCCTGTGGATGAGCTGCACTATTACGCTCAGTCTGAGGTGGGTCAAGCAGCCCTGTGGATGAGCTGCACCATGAAGCTTAGTCTAAAGTAGATCAGACAGCCTTATGGACAAGCTGCACATTAAGGCCCAATCTCAAGTGGGTTAGGAAGTTCTGTGGAGGAGCTGCACCCTAGTGCCCATAGTGAATTAGACAGTTCTGTGGAGAAGCTGTGCCATGAGGCCTAGTCTAAAGGGAGTAAGACAGCCCTGTGGATGAACTACACCATGAAGCTCTGTCTAAAATGGGTTAGACAGCCCTGTCAGCACGCTGCACTATGAGGCCCAGTCTAAAGTTAGGCAGTTCTGTGGATGAACTGCATCACTAGGCCTAGTGAAATTTATGTTAAGCATCCTTATGGAATAGCTGCATTATGGGGCCTTGTCTAAAGTGGATAAGACAGCCCATAACCAACTGTTTGAGTTTCAGGGCAGCCTCATGGAAGAGCTCCATGGCAAGGCTTTGTATATGGAAAGTAATATGAAGGCTGAGAGTATTGCTTTATCATTAGTCACAGCCAATACTGGATGGTAATGCATCACATATGTGTAGAGCAAAGAAACAGCTGTCCTTTATCACACACACACACACACACATACACACACACACACACACACACATGCACACACACACACACACACTTTAGTAGATATACGCTCCAGAACTCAACGTCGGAAATATTATGTGCTTCCCTCAATTTCTTCTTTCACAACATCATATTCAATTCAGTAACTCAAGAACACAAATGTCTCCCCAACAGACCCCCTTTTCATTGCCTTTATTTTTGTATTTCCTGTTTGATCCCATGAATTCTTAGGAGTTATAATTCATCAGAGCGGTTTTGTCAGATTTGACAGGAAAGAAGTTGTAGAAAAATGTATGACTGCTAAACCTGCCTCCAGCCCTAAACTTAACCTTTCATAACATCTCTTTCAAGCTGGTCCATGTGAATTCCTTCATATCTAGAACTGTAAGCACATGCCAGCGTACCCTAATTTTTTCATTGTGTAATAGCATTATGTTCTAGCTTGGAGGTTAGGATTACTGACCCTGGCAAGTTCCAAACGCGCTTAAAAGTTGTCCTACTTGGGGTGTAGGGTAGAATTACATGAAATCTGGATAACATGGTATGATTACAAAAATCAAGTACTTGAAAGTGTGGAACAATACCATAGAAAATATGTGTAATAAGATTATATTTACTTTTTTGAGGATTACATTTTTAATAAAGCAACATCAGTAATTAGACAATTCATTCTTTATTACTCACTTTGCCCATGTAATGTTTAAAGTGTATGTAGTGTGTATTACTATGTATTATACAACAGTTCGTTACGGCCACGCAGGCTGATTGGTTGAGAAGTGTTCTAAGCGTGCCTTTATTTTGTCATAACATCATGGTTTTTTCACAAACACTATCATTCCACTGAGACAACACTGCTAAGCAACGAGTTTGATAGCTGCAGGAGACGCTCAAGCCATTTGAACGTTTTTACTTCTTACTTTGCGAACAAACAGGAAATGGATACTTTTATGATCACATTTGACCAACAGACGATTTGGTCAGACTCTGAAGATGAGACTACACTAAATTCCCAAACTGTCAGTAGGTCCGTGTAAGGAGCTGGAGAACGAACTGCCAGCTGTGCAGCGAGTAAGTGGAGCTCATTACTCTGACGTAGCGACAAGCTGCTTGTTAAGGAACTATAATTTGGCAGAAGGAATTGCTAACATTAAAACACATTAAATGACACGTTCACGGCCCAGTTTATTTATTTATTACTTTATTTAACTATTGTATTATAGCAATAGAACACTTAGGCTGTGTGTTATCGCTCTAACATAATAGCTGTGATGATCTACAGTACTCGCCTTCAGCTCATGCCTCCGACCAAATCACAGCCGTGATGTTATTTCGCGATAACACACTCCCTCTCATGTTCTATTGCTTAAATAGCTAGGATTGCATGGCTGCGTGTAGCCTGTATAGTTACATTTGGTTTTGGGAGACAGAAGGAAATGAAAGGGACCATTAGGGCTATACCTTGAGTACTACTGTACTTTATGAAATTAATTAAGCAATTATGAAAAAGTAGCCCAAAGGTAATCCAAAAGTAATCAGATTAGGCCATCTAAAACATTATTGTGCTGAGTACATTTTCAGTTGCCATTTTAACCAGAATTAGATTATGTTTCTTAAGAAATATTTCAAACACTGCCTTCTTACATCCTAACTGCAAATTCCAGCATGGCCCAGAGGAGCACGGGTTCCATTGTTTCGTCTTGGTTCCTCTCAGTGTTTGCTCATAATGCTTTTAGTGAGTTTTTCCTTTTGAGTCTTGATTCCTCTCATTGGTACTTCCTCATAAGTTTTTCCTTTGGGTAAAAAGAAGTAAACCTGAGCTGCATTGAAATGCCTTCTATTGTCTCCCTAGATCACAAAACCTAAACATAATTGAACCTTTATGATATGTTCTAAAGTGCAGAATGTGAAGTTGAACTTAGTTCTTGAAACATCTGAAGATTTTTCTCCTTCTCTAATAGTCTTGTATCCCACTACACACAGTTCACACTGTCAAAGAAAATTGCTATAAAATGCATTTACACTGAGCTGAATTGAAAGCACCTCAAAAGGCTGGTTGTTAAAATAAAGTAAATTAAAATGAGTTTTTCAGTATTGCAGTTGTCCAGGTTGTGCACATAGCCGGCTTCAGTAGACTGTGAGCCACAACTATACTGTCATGCTTTGAACTCTGAATGGCTTCAGCTGAACGATTTGCTTAATTACAGGCAAAGTCCGGTCCCCTAACTCTGATTGGGTTATTGTCTCTGCTATTGACCCCACTCACGTCCGGCCCACCTGCTGAATATTTATGAACTGGACTGTCTCACTAGATGGCAGTGCAGCTTAATGTGGCTATGCTAATGCTGATGAGCTCACAGGGTATTAATATTCATGAGCTTGGGCGAAAAAAGACCAGAGTAAGAATGTGAGTTTGTGTGTGTGTGTGTGTGTGTGTGTCTGTGTGTGTGTGTGTGTGTGTGTGTGTGTGTGTGTGTGTGTGTGTGTGTGTGTGTGTGTGGCTGTGTGTGTGTATGTGAGACTCAAATCCTAAACTTCTTTGCTTGACTGCCAGATGAGTTGTCGTAAGAGACTAAGCATATTAACGTCTTTATGGCTGCTGTGACACAAAGCATGACCACACACACACACACACACACACACACACATACACACACACACAAACTCACACACATACTCTGCCAAGTCCTGTCTCTTGAATTGAGAACATTTGTGGAGAAATACATGTTCCACTCAAGATTCAAACACTTCTAGTGATTCTGACTGTATCTGACCATTATCCAGTTACATTATTTTGATACTTCATAATGATATGATTATTATGATTCTTTACAAAATTATTAAAACATATTTGATTAGAATTAGATTTGATTCTTTTCATATGAACAGAAACACTTTTATACTGAACAACTGAGTGCACTTAAATTTGTGTAAAAACTATTTATATAGTAATATATATTTCTTTAACTTTTATATTTTACATTTAAAAATAATATTTGATCATTTTATTTATCACACACACACACACATACACACACACACACACACACACACAAATAGAGTCGCAAATTGATTAATTACTATTTAATCATGGGACACCATCAAACACCATCAAACACATGCACGCACACAAACTCAGTTGGGGATGAATGCTCAAATGCTCAAATAAACAACTGTGCATGAGATGGATTAGTTTCGCAGCACGACAGACTAAATTTAGATTTTGATATTAATTTCTTATAGCTTTTTAATTGAAGATACTTGGTCGAGTCTCATGACTCACATGGATTCATTTCAACTGAACATGAATAATAGACCTGCTGCACCATGTGTGTGTGTGGGTGTGTGTGTGTGTGTGTTTCTGTGTGTGTGTAGGGTCACAGAGGTAATGTAGCTTGACACTGAGCCCTTTTAATGAATCATCAGACCCAAAGGAAAGGAGAGAAAGAGAGAGAGAGAGAGAGAGAGAGAGAGAGAGAGAGAAAGACAAAGAGTTCAGAGTTGATAAAGGAACATGTCTCTCACAGCTTCCTCTCTTTGCTTTTCTGGCCAAACCATTCTTCACACGCACACACACACACACACACACACACACACACACACACACACACACACACAAACACACACACACACACACACACATACATACAAGCACAGGGCAGAAAGATACAACCCGGACAGGTTCATCCATCCTCTGACACTCCTATTGAGTTCAACTACATAGTGGCACACACACACACACACACACACACACACACACACACACACACACACACACACACACACACACACACTTTCAACACTACACACACTCAAACAACACACAACAATAAAAATTTGCTACTGCACATTAACACACAAGTATCCTTCTGAGGACTTTGCTGCTATTTTGGATCAACCAGGTCTGATGCACACCATATAGTGTACAGTATGGTATTTAAAGCCCGGAAACAGTGTACACAGCATGCAGTGGACAGTTTAGTGGTCAGCTGTGCAACAGCTATATATATATATATATATATATATATATTGATGCTATCATTTAAAAAAACTAGCCAGAAATGATCCAAACTTTCTTAAATGTTGAAATCCAGTTACAAAAGTGTGCATTAAAATGAAAAATGTTTTAGTCCTTCTCCTAGAAAGTTACTATTTTTGAGCTGCAAGTTTTGCAACAGCGATGATACAAAGGTTTCTAAATAGTGTGCCTCCATATATTCGTGTATGGGTGCAGCGAGGTTCCAGATGGCTGTTAGACAGGTGTGCCAATTAAAACCTCTCACTTCCTTTCAACACTGTAAAAGCAGTTTTAGCAACACTGTACACATGTACACATGTACACACACACACACACACACACAGACACACACAAACTAATACATGATGTCTGCACTACTATAGAGAGCTGCTGAACCAAGGCATACAATGACACATGTACAAAAACCTATCTAATATATATAAAGTAGCCATTTAAAGCTGTAAACCTGTGAAGTTACCATTTTTGGAGTTTCTCCTGTACCACTTCATAAAAATGCTTTATGATCAACTGAAGTACATGCAAATACTGCATAATTGATTGTTCATATCGTATATAATTATCTACAAATTCTATACAATCCATTATTCTAGTCTTATATAATTACATACAAACAATGTATAATCAATTGTATGTAAGTGTATGTATAATCAATTTGTATGTAATTACATACAAATCTTGGGTGGCAGAAGAAAATATCTTTTCATTTTCTACATCATCATCTATATAATTTGAAATCAGCAGCTGTCCTTTACTTTGAGTTAAGAACTTTCTTTGCCTTCCCTTGCAAAATTACCATTTTGGAGATGTTTTTTTTTAGATAGTGATGAAATACTGTATAATCAATTATACAAATACTGTGTATATGTATATAATTCTGTAGAATTATTTGGGTACTCTTTAAGTAGATAGTTAATAATCAAGCGATTAATACTGCAACCAGCATAGTGGCATGGTCTAAATATGCAAAAGCCATTTCTTTAGTTTCCATAACCCAGCTTCATGAGGCCAACTCTACCATAACTAAAACAGATTGGCTTCATACGCTTTCCTGAATTGGTTCATAGACCCCAAGGCTAAGAAATAACTGTGTTGCTGCTACGCTATTACTATTACACAGCACATATTGGAGGCTGACAAGAAAACCAAGGTGATGTTCCTCCTAATGTGGGGTTGCTGCCAATTTAAAGCTAATTTAAGTGGGACTATCAGACATCGATATGGGTTCTGTCTTATCACCAGCTCACGGGCAAAACACATGTCTTAAAGGAAAACCTCATCCAAAAAATGCTAACAAGCTACAATATATGCAAGCTAATGGGGCCTGTTAGCACCTTCTCATTTGTGTGATTCTAAGTGGCTCCAGCCAGCTTTCCTTCATTGCTAGCATTAGCGGGTCAGTGTTTGAGTAATGTAGGAGTTAATGAGGCCTGGCATGATTTCTGTAAAACCCCGCCTCGAGTGAAAAGGTTCCACAGTAAGTTAGCAAAGTCCAAATGTCTGAAAACTCGCAGGACATAGCAAGAGGTTAAACACATATAACCCAAACCAGGCTTTCATCCAACATCAATGTAAGTTGTTTTACAGTCATTTTAGGCTTGTATATGTGTGTGTGTTTATGTGGTTGCTTAGTTTGTTAATGCAGCAGTGCACACTAGTCTGTATGTATGTATATGTGCATGCACGCATATGTTCTCTAGTCTACAGTGTAGAGACCTAAGCAATTAATGAATATTTCATTACAGTGATGAATTTATGAATAATTTGGTAGTGGAGCTTGATCTTTTCCATGTGGTAAAAAACAAGTAAACTTCAAGGAGGAGCAGTTCGACAGAGAGAGATGGAGCCTATATTATGATGTTAGTACAGATTCTTCAAAGCAAATCTATACCCCACTTTATTAGAAACTGCTACCTTGTACTTCCACTTACCGGCCACTTTATGAGCTCCACCTACCTTATATAGTATCTCACAAAAGTGAGTACACCCCTCACATTTCTGCAAATATTATATATATAATGGGACAACACTATAGAAATGAAACTTGGATATAACTTAAAGTAGTCAGTGTGCAGCTTGTATAGCAGTCCAGATTTACTGTCTTCTGAAAATAACTCAACACACAGCCATTAATGTCTAAATAGCTGGCAACACACATGATTAAACCTCACAGTGAACATGTCCAAATTGTGTCCAATTGTGTCGTTGTCCCTCCCTGGTGTCATGTTACTCGTTAGAGTTACAAGGTTCCAGGTGTTAATGGGGAGCAGAGCTGTTAAATTTGGTGTTTTGGGTACAATTCGCTCATGCTGTCCACTGAATATTCAACATGGCACCTCATGACAAAGAACTCCCTGAAACTGAACTATAGCATGGTGGCCAAGGTCATGCAGCGGTTTTCCATTACAGGTTCCACTCAGAACAGGCCTCTCCAGGGTCAACCAAAGAAGTTGAGTACACGTGTTCAGCATCATATCCAGAGGTTGGCTTCAAAAAATAGAGCCACGACTGCTGCCAGCATTGCTGCAGAGGTTGAAGATGTGTGAGGTCAGCTTGTCAGTGCTCAGACCATATGCCTCACAATGCACCAACTCGTTTTGCGTGGCCCTCGTCCCAGAAGGAAGCCTCTGCTGAAGCTGACGCACAAGAAAGCCCGCAAACAGTTTGCTGAAGACAGGCAGTCCAAGAATATGGATTACTGGAACCATGTCCTCTGGTCTGACCACAGAGGATAAATTTGTTTGGCTAAGGTTTGACAACTTACCAAGACAACTGTCTCTTGTCTACAGTCAAGCATGGTGGTGGTAGCACCATGATCTGGAGCTGCATGAGTGCTGCTGGCACTGGGAGCTGCGGTTCATTGAGGGAAGCATGAATTCCAACATATACAGTGACATTCTGAAGCAGAGCATGATCCCCTGCCTTCAGAAACTGCGCTGCATGGCAGTTTTCTAACACAATAACGACCCCAAACACACCTCCAAGATGACAACTACCTTGCTGAAGGGTAAAGGTGATGGACTGTTCAAGTATGTCTCCAGACCTAAACCCAATTGAGCACCTGTGGGGCATCTTCAAGCGGAAGGAGGAGGAGCACAAGGTGTCTAATATCCACCAGCTTTGTGATGTCATCATGGAGGAGTGGAAGATGATTCCAGCAGTAACCTATGCAGCTCTGGTGAATTCCATGCCCAAGAGGGTTAAGGCTCGATAATAATGGTGGTCACACAAAATATTGACACTTTGAGCACAATTTGGACATGTTCACTGTGAAGGGTACTCACTTGTGTTGCCAGCTATTTAGACATTGATGGCTGTGTGTTGAGTTATTTTCAGAGGACAGTGAATCTATACTGCTATACAAGCTGCCCACTGACTACTTTAAGGTGTATCCAAGTTTCATTTCTATAGCATTGTCCCATTAAAATATATAATAAAATATTTGCAGAAATGTGAGAGGTGTACTCACTATTGTGAGATACTGTAGATCCACAGCATAGACATACTGTAGCCCATCTGTTGCTGCAGAATTAATTTATCATCTGCACCCATTTATAATCATTTATTATGGTCAGTTTGCAACAACAAGTCCACTATTGACCAGATATTGGTTGAATGGTGGATCATTCTCAGCACTGACACTGGCATAATAGTGTGTGTTGGGGTTTAAGTGTATCAGACTGGTCAACCATGCAAACATAGCCAGCCAAGAGCGGCTCTGTGATCAGAAGCTGACCACTGACGAAGGACTGGATGATGACAAACACAAACTGTGCATCAACAGATGAGCTACAGTCTCTAACAATATACCATCAAGATGGAGCTACAAAGGAGGGGCTTCTAATAAAGTGAATTACTGTTGAGAAGTAGAAAATCTGTTGAGCAGTAAAATTCACTAAAGGGCTGTAATTGATCAGAGCACTCAGAGTAAGAGAGAAGGAGAGAGATTCATTCTACGTGTATCATCTTAAAGAATAAGCGTACACACACACTCACACACACAGACACAGAGACACACACACACACACACACACACACACACACACACACACACACACACACACACACACACTCCTCTCAAGAGCAAATACCACTCAGAAATTCAACTTTTGAGAAAAGATTAATTCATCTTACCAAGCATTTTCTCTATAAACAATTAGGTCAAATGGTGTGTGTGTGTGAGTGTGTGTGTGTGTGCGGTTGACAGAGATAATTGAGGAGACAGGGCCACTGCTCTAGAAGCTGGCCTCTAATGGAAGGTGACAAATTAATTTCTGTCTGGTAATGGCTGAAAATAGAACATCACCGCTCGCTTGTCTTCTTCTAGGTGCTGCTGCAAGGAATATGTGTGTGTGTGTGTGTGTGTGTGTGTGTGTGTGTGTGTGTGTGTGTGTGTGTGTGTGTGTGTGTTCCTGTACGCAGCATACATGGAGGTGATGAGTGGATGTATAATCTGTATCTAGGCTATATTTACAACCAAATCTAACATTGCATTTACATTACGGCAGAATAAAAAGATTTCCCTCTCTTTTTCTATTGATTTCTGGGGAGACAGGAGGCAGTTTTGTGGAGAGCACTGTGAGAGCAAGAGAAGAGAATGACACAAACATTTTTGTAGTGAACAATGTAGTTAGAAATAAATGGCATGACTGGCAGCATATAATGTAGTTGGTAATGAATGACATGATTGGCAGGGGATTATGTGGTTGGTAATGAGTGACATGGTTGGTAATAAATTATGTGATTGTGAAGATTGACAACATTGTTATGAAAGACTTGGTGGATGATATATGATGCAATTGGTAAAGAGTGGCGTGATTTGATGGTGAATAATGTGGGTGTTGGTGAATGGCATGGTTGGTGACAAGTGATGTGTTTGGTAATAAGTGACATTGGTGGTGAATGACATGTCTGATAAGCAATGATATGGTTGCTGGTGAGTGTTGTAGCTGGTAATGAGTGATGAGGTAACCAGTGAGTGCCATGATTGGTAAGAAGTGACTTGGTAGCTCGTAAATGATGTAACTGGTAACGAGTGACATGGTAACTGGTGAGTGCCATGATTAGTAATAAGTGATATAGTTGGTAACAAGTGACGTGGATGGTGATAAGCAATGTAGTCAGTGATGAGTGACGTGGTAAATGGTGAGTGCCCTGATAAATAAGAATTGACGTGGTTGGTGATAAGTGATATAGTTGGTAATGAGTGACGTGGTTGGTGATAAGTGATGTAGTTGGTAATGAGTGACGTGGTTGGTGATAATTGATGTAGTTGGTAATGAGTGACGTGGTTGCTGATAAGTGGTGTAGTTGGTAATGAGTGACGTGGTTAGTGATAAGTGATGTAGTTGGTAATGAGTGACGTGGTTGCTGATAAGTGGTATAGTTGGTAATGAGTGACGTGGTTAGTGATAAGTGATGTAGTTGGTAATGAGTGACGTGGTTGCTGATAAGTGGTATAGTTGGTAATGAGTGACGTGGTTAGTGATAAGTGATGTAGTTGGTAATGAGTGACGTGGTTGGTGATAAGTGATGTAGTTGGTAATGAGTGACGTGGTTGCTGATAAGTGGTGTAGTTGGTAATGAGTGACGTGGTTGGTGATAAGTGATGTAGTTGGTAATGAGTGACGTGGTTGCTGATAAGTGATGTAGTTGGTGATGAGTGACATGGTTGCTGATAAGTGATGTAGTTGGTAATGAGTGACGTGGTTGGTGATAAGTGATGTAGTTGGTAATGAGTGACGTGGTTGCTGATAAGTGGTGTAGTTGGTAATGAGTGACGTGGTTAGTGATATGTGATGTAGTTGGTGATGAGTGACATGGTTGCTGATAAGTGATGTAGTTGGTAATGAGTGACGTGGTTGGTGATAAGTGATGTAGTTGGTAATGAGTGACGTGGTTGCTGATAAGTGGTGTAGTTGGTAATGAGTGACGTGGTTGCTGATAAGTGATGTAGTTGGTGATGAGTGACATGGTTGCTGATAAGTGATGTAGTTGGTAATGAGTGACGTGGTTGGTGATAAGTGATGTAGTTGGTAATGAGTGACGTGGTTGCTGATAAGTGGTGTAGTTGGTAATGAGTGACGTGGTTAGTGATAAGTGATGTAGTTGGTAATGAGTGACGTGGTTGCTGATAAGTGGTATAGTTGGTAATGAGTGACGTGGTTAGTGATAAGTGATGTAGTTGGTAATGAGTGACGTGGTTGCTGATAAGTGGTATAGTTGGTAATGAGTGACGTGGTTAGTGATAAGTGATGTAGTTGGTAATGAGTGACGTGGTTGGTGATAAGTGATGTAGTTGGTAATGAGTGACGTGGTTGCTGATAAGTGGTGTAGTTGGTAATGAGTGACGTGGTTGGTGATAAGTGATGTAGTTGGTAATGAGTGACGTGGTTGCTGATAAGTGATGTAGTTGGTAATGAGTGATGTGGTTGCTGATAAATGATGTAGTTGGCAATGAGTGACGTGGTTGGTGATAAGTGATGTAGTTGGTAATGAGTGACATGGATGGTGATAAGTGATGTAGTTGGTAATGAGTGACGTGGTTGGTGATAAGTGATGTAGTTGGTAATGAGTGACGTGGTTAGTGATAAGTGATGTAGTTGGTAATGAGTGACATGGTTGCTGATAAGTGATGTAGTTGGTAATGAGTGACGTGGTTGCTGATAAGTGGTGTAGTTGGCAATGAGTGACGTGGTTGGTGATAAGTGATGTAGTTTGTAATGAGTGACATGGATGGTGATAAGTGATGTAGTTGGTAATGAGTGACGTGGTTGGTGATAAGTGATGTAGTTGGTAATGAGTGACGTGGTTAGTGATAAGTGATGTAGTTGGTAATGAGTGACGTGGTTGCTGATAAGTGATGTAGTTGGTAATGAGTGACGTGGTTGCTGATAAGTGGTGTAGTTGGTAATGAGTGACGTGGATGGTGATAAGCAATGTAGTTGGTAATGAGTGACGTGGTAAATGGTGAGTGCCCTGATAAGTAAGAATTGATGTGGTTGGTGATAAGTGATGTAGTTGGTAATGAGTGATGTGGTTGCTGATAAGTGATGTAGTTGGTAATGAGTGACGTGGTTGGTGATAAGTGATGTAGTTGCTAATGAGTGACGTGGTTGCTGATAAGTGATGTAGATGGTAATGAGTGATGTGGTTGCTGATAAGTGGTGTAGTTGGTAATGAGTGACGTGGTTGGTGATAAGTGATGTAGTTGGTAATGAGTGACGTGGATGGTGATAAGCAATGTAGTTGGTAATGAGTGACGTGGTAAATGGGGAGTGCCCTGATAAGTAAGAATTGATGTGGTTAGTGATAAGTGATGGAGTTGGTAATGAGTGATGTGGTTGCTGATAAGTGATGTAGTTGGTAATGAATGACGTGGTTGGTGATAAGTGATGTAGTTGGTAATGAGTGACGTGGTTGCTGATAAGTGATGTAGTTGGTGATGAGTGACATGGTTGCTGATAAGTGATGTAGTTGGTAATGAGTGATGTGGTTGGTGATAAGTGATGTAGTTGGTGATGAGTGACATGGTTGCTGATAAGTGATGTAGTTGGCAATGAGTGACGTGTTTGGTGATAAGTGATGTAGTTGGTAATGAGTGACGTGGTTGGTGATAAGTGATGTAGTTGGTAATGAGTGACGTGGTTGCTGATAAGTGATGTAGTTGGTGATGAGTGACATGGTTGCTGATAAGTGATGTAGTTGGTAATGAGTGATGTGGTTGGTGATGAGTGATGTAGTTGGTGATGAGTGACAAGGTTGCTGATAAGTGATGTAGTTGGTAATGAGTGATGTGGTTGGTGATAAGTGATGTAGTTGGTAATGAGTGACGTGGATGGTGATAAGCAATGTAGTTGGTAATGAGTGACGTGGTAAATGGGGAGTGCCCTGATAAGTAAGAATTGATGTGGTTGGTGATAAGTGATGTAGTTGGTAATGAGTGATGTGGTTGGTGATAAGTGATGTAGTTGGTAATGAGTGACGTGGTTGGTGATAAGTGATGTAGTTGGTAATGAGTGACGTGTTTGGTCATAAGTGATGTAGTTGGTAATGAGTGATGTGGTTGGTGATAAGTGATGTAGTTGGTAATGAGTGACATGGTTGCCGATAAGTGATGTAGTTGGTAATGAGTGATGTGGTTGGTGATAAGCAATATAGTTGGTAATGAGTGACATGGTTGCTGATAAGTGATGTAGTTGGTAATGAGTGACGTGTATGGTGATAAGTGATGTAGTTGGTAATGAGTGATGTGGTTGGTGATAAGTGATGTAGTTGGTAATGAGTGACGTGTTTGGTGATAAGTGATGTAGTTGGTAATGAGTGATGTGGTTGGTGATAAGTGATGTAGTTGGTAATGAGTGACGTGGTTGCTGATAAGTGATGTAGTTGGTGATGAGTGACATGGTTGCTGATAAGTGATGTAGTTGGTAATGAGTGATGTGGTTGGTGATGAGTGATGTAGTTGGTGATGAGTGACAAGGTTGCTGATAAGTGATGTAGTTGGTAATGAGTGACGTGGTTGGTGATAAGTGATGTAGTTGGTAATGAGTGACGTGGTTGCTGATAAGTGATGTAGTTGGTGATGAGTGACATGGTTGCTGATAAGTGATGTAGTTGGTAATGAGTGATGTGGTTGGTGATAAGTGATGTAGTTGGTAATGAGTGATGTGGTTGGTGATAAGTGATGTAGTTGGTAATGAGTGATGTGGTTGGTGATAAGTGATGTAGTTGGTAATGAGGGATGTGGTTGGTGATAAGTGGTGTAGTTGGTGATGAGTGACATGGTTGCTGATAAGTGATGTAATTGGTAATGAGTGATGTGGTTGGTGGTGAGTGATTGATGTAAGTCAAGCAACAGCCAATAAAGATCTAGTATGGCACAGGGTTTAGTTTTCTGGCGAGCGTGCAGAGCTGTTCAACATCATCGCATGTTTGATAGTTTTGAAAAGCTGAGGTGACAGGCATCACACACTTCAAAGCAGTGTGTGTGAGAGAGACTTTTTCCCAGATTGTTGATGTCGTCAGTCATACACCGATGCATAACCATAAATAACATCAGGAGTCAACTGACAGTATTGACTTCTCTGTGTCTTTCTTGAATATGCTTTAATTTTAATTAGATGGTTGATGGTGAGGGATATGGCTGTTAATGAATGACATGGTTTGTAGTCAGTGATGTGATTGGTGGAGAGTGATGTGGAGAGTGATGTGGTTACTAATGAGTGATATGGTTGGTAATGAGTGACGTGGTTGGTGATGAGTGACATGGTGGTAGAAGGTAATGCAGTTGGTTGGTGTTGAGTGATGTGGTTGGTAATGGGTGGCTTGATTGGTAAGGAGTGACGGTTGTAAAAAATAATGTGGATACTGTTGGTTGTGAATGGCATGGCTAGTGGTGAGTGACATGCTTATAAAGCGGGATTTAGTTAGTAGTCTATGACGTGGTTGGTGATAAGTGGTGTGGTTGGTAATGTGATATGGTGAATGACATCACTGGTAATCAAAGACATGATTGCTAGTGAGTGATGTGGCTGGTAATGAGCCATGTAGTTACTGGTAAGTGACATGATTAGCAGTGAGTGATGTGCTTGGTGATAAGCAGTATCAGGTAATTAGTAATTAGTATAAGGTAATTAGTGATATGGTTGTAAAGAGTGATGTGGTTGGTGGTGATTGACATAGTTGGTAATGAGGGATGTGGTTTGTAATGTGTGACATGTGGTAATCATATACATTGTTGCTGATAAGTGATGTGATGTATATTAGTTGTTGTTATTTCACACTTTT
>NC_051211.1:33563749-33586249 GCF_015220715.1 Pygocentrus nattereri | reverse complement strand
CTCCCTCTTTCATTCTCTCTCGCTCTCCACACACATGCACACAAAATCACCAGTCTAAAAAAATAAAATAAATGGTAGCAGAATGGATTAGCAAGCTGCAGCCCCCCACCCCGATCCTCAAGAGTTTGTTAAGAGGGTCGTACAGTGATAGAGTAAGAGCGTCACAAATTAAAATTGATCCGCAATAAACTTGGCATTTCCTTTCTGCACCGGCTCCCCTCCCCAGATGTGGCCATATGCCTGCCACTCAGAAATGCCTGTTTCTGGACAGCCATTACATTCCCTCAGACAGGCTTTCATTAGAAAGAGAGAGAGAGAGAGAGAGAGAGAGAGAGAGAGAGGTAGATTAGTCGGTACTGGTGAGGGAAATATGCTGTGACAGTGAAGCCTGTCTCACACGTTTTACACAGCATCATCTGGCTCAAACAACACACACACACACAACACACACACACACACACACACACACACACACACACACACACACACAACACACACACACACACACACACACACACACACACACACACACACACACACACACACACACACACACACTTTGCCTTCCATTTGTGCTGTGTGTGAAACCCTGTGTGGCTCGTACAGTTTTTTAACTGCGTAAGCCAAATTCACCCACTTAGATGCACTAAAGGGACGTTTTGGAACAGTGGCCCCATCCTCCAGCTAAGGTTTTCTTTGCAAAGCATTGTGGGATGAGCGCTGCTTCTAACATAGTTTGACACACTATCAAGGCACAGATTCACAGCATTCATTAAGATCAAGAATGTTCGAATTTTAGGATATTGCTGTTGTAGGAACAAAACCTTATACATCCAAAATGATCATTTTACAGGAGAAGCAAAATACATACCATATTTTAATGCAAGTCAATGGAACCTGACAGTTTTCTAAGTCATTTTGGATCATTTCTTTTGGTCCATTCATCATGAAATTTACATAGTGTAAAGCACAACAGGGACTTTCAAATTATGTCAAAAACTGAAAAAACTACAACAATAGTGTTATTAGGTTTTGTTCCAACAACAGCGATATACAAAGTTACAGTGTGAGAATTTTAAAAGGTACAACATTACAGTGATTGAATTTTTCAATATACAGTGTTAGTGTTAGAGGTTTAGCATATCCAGTGTTCTAATATTAAAAATGCATATTATACAGTGTTACAGTATTAGACATTTACATTATACAGTATTACAATGTTAGAATTTCTGGAACACACTATTTTGCAGTGGTAGTCATTAAGCATATGCAGTGCTACATTGTTTTAATTTTATTATGCAGTGTTGTAGATCTAGAAGTTTAAAATATATGAAGTTATAGTATGGGAACCTTAGAGAACACTATATATTTTACAATGTTAGAATAGTAGGACATCCAGTCTTCTGTTTTAGATTGTACTGTGTATTATAGTGATATAATTGTAGAATGTACAGTTAAAATGTTTGAATCATTCAATAGTTATACCTGAGCACAAAGCAGCATTCATTAAAAATCCATAGATTCAGATGCATGTTTATTTTGCATATACTGGTCCTGTTTTGCACATTGGTGTCTGTTGTGGTCATAGTGTGTCTGGTTTATACTGCTGTAATTACCCTAATCATTAAGTTTCCATACTCTGGATAAGTATATTTTGTGGTGGCTCTATATTTTATTTGTATTTATTTGTGAATTTCTGTGTATTCAGTGTTGTGAATCCAAAGACCAGTTTACTAAAGCACCAAATTGCTTGTGTGTGCAAGCCAATAAATTGATTATGAAAACTGCTTCTCGATCGTCAGTGAGCCCACTGAGACATATATAACAATATGCACATCTGAGACAGCTCTGCTGGAATGTGACACTTAATTGGGCTGTGCCAGGAAATAAGTGCTGGAAATATACTACACTCTCTCGCTAATGCTCAGAAACTCTTCATAGCAGAGCACTTAGAGAATAATCTGTAACTGTTAGAACAAAAAAACACCAAAAGACAAAAACCAGGAGTGCAAAATTGAAGACTTGTTTTTTAAAAGGAAGTAGGTCATTGGGGGATGAGCGTCTCCATTTTAATTGGCAGGTTGGGACGACGTTTTAATGGCTAGGGAAAAAAGCAGGATAGCAGGTGTTTAGCGAGAACCAAATGACTTTGGCCATATTGCGACTGATATAAATGATCTTAGCCAAGTTGTATGTGGGGTGCTGTGCTGGATTCCATCCCATAACGAATCTCTCCCTTGATCCACTGCTGTCTTTTCTCCAGCTATGAAACATTCATATGGAATAATAAACATGACACATTTTTAAAAAGAAGACCCAGGAGAGACCAGCTAAGAGAGCAAAAAAGCCATGAATGAGGGAGACGCTGGAAAAGATTGGATACATTAAAAGGAGAGAGAAAGAGGAGAGTGAGGAGAAACAGATGGTGAAAAGAAAGTACAATGACAGTTGAGGTTATTTTCAGGTAATGCAGCGCTGCGGCTCCCTCCAATACGCCCCCATTCATTCTTTTTCATTGCCAGACGATCAAAACAGACACATCTCCCCAGGAAGTTAAGCTTCTTCATGTAGTTTCTGATTTTGTCTGTCAAAACTGCCTACTGTTTGTGTGTCAGCAACAACAGACATCGGATCTCTGGGAAACAGGCCCAGCTTCATCACTGAGGACTGACAGTCTCAGGACACAAAGCAGGCCAGTCTGTTTCTGAGACCTCCTCACTTAGCCTGGGTGGTTTCACTTGTGCATCTGCCTAGAAAATCCCACAATAGTAGAGAAATTCTTAGACACTGAAAAAGGGCATTGAATTCAAATTTAAATGTAATGTATACATCATTTGCACATGAATAAAGTATACTGCATCGGTGCAGTGGAGAAACATAACTATGTTAGCACTAAGCTAACACTGGTACACATGAATATTATTAAGTCATTAATTCATTTTCAACCAAAACTTCACAATGAAAAATTAGTTGCACTGCACTACATTGCAGAGTGTAATGACAACAAACATGGTAATTTCAAGTGATAAATATGAAATAATACAGGCCTCATCTGAAGGTCTGAAAAGCTCTAAGGATTCCCCATGGCATCAACAACAAAATCTTCCAAAAGTAAACTGAGAGCCAAAACTTTGTTGATGTAATGTATTTTATTTTGTGCACAATTACACTGTGTGCACAATTATTAAGCAAGTCTTATTTTTGAGGACTATTTTTATTAATCACCAACTACAGTGCTCTCGGTTAATCCAAAATATTAATAAACCTCAAACATGAATGTTTAAGAAAGTAAAAGTGAGGTTTTGCCTTTCTTAGGAGAATATCTATATGTGCACAATTATTGGGCAACTATAATGGTGCAGAATTATTACGCATCTAAATGAAAAACACACAATTTCCCATCTCACTTTTTTTTATTTTCATCTGTTCAAGTGAGAATTATAAACAACTCAAAACTTTCCAATAAACATTTCTGACATATAAAAAAAATCAGTGACCAATACAGCCACCCTTCTTTTCAATAACAGTGATAAGCCTTCCATTCATGGAGTCAGTCAGTTTCAGATTCAGATTCAGATTCCTTTATTGATCCCCGGGGGAAATTGTTTCTTGATCTGTTGACGATCAACTGTTTGTGCAGCAGCAACCACAGCCTCCCAGACACTGTTCAGAGAGGTGTCCTGTTTTCCTTCACTGTAAATCTCCCATTTAAGAATTGCCCACAAGTTCTCAAGTGGGTTCAGGTCAGGTGAGGAAGGGGGCCATGTCATAAGTTTTTCATCTTTAATGCCTTTACTGGCGAGCCATGCAGAGGAGTACTTGGATGCATGTGATGGAGCATTGTCCTGCATAAAAATCATGGTCTTTTTGAAAGATGCAGATTCTTCCTGTACCACTGCTTAAAGAAAGTGTCTTCTAAAAACTGTCAGTAGGCTTGGGAGTTGACTTTGATCCCATCTTCAACCCGAAAAGGTCCAGCCAGCTCATCTTTAATAATACCAGCCCATACCACCCCCTCCACCTTGCTGGCGTCTGACTCGAAGTGGAGCTCTGTCCCGTTACTGATCCAGCCACGGGCCCATCCATCTGGTCCGTCAAGAGTCACTTTCATTTATTCAGTCCATAAAACCTTTGAAAAATCTGTCTTCAGATATTTCTTGGACCAGTCTAGACAGTTCAGCTTATGTGTCTTGTTCAGTGGTGGTCGGGTTTCAGCCTTCCTTACCTTGGCCATGTCTCTGAGCGCTGAACATCTTGTACTTCTTGGTACTCCAGGGTAGGTTGCAGTTCTGGAATATGACAGAACTGGAAGATAATGGGTTCCTGGTAGCTTCACACTTGATTCTTCTCAAATCCTTGGCAGTTCATTTGCGTCTTTTTTTCCTGAACACATTTCTTGCGACCCTGTTCACTATTTGCAACAAAACGTTTGATGGTTCTGTGATCACGCCCCAATATTGCAGCAATTTCAAGAGTGCTGCATCCCTCTAAGAGACTTTTGGTAATTTTTAACTTTTCAGAGAAAGTTCAATCTCTTTTTTGGCCCATTTTGCCTAAAGAAAAAAGCTGCCTAATAATTATGCACACCTTGATATAGGGTGCTGACCTCCTTGGACCACATCCTCCCTCATTACACAGATACACATCACCTGCTATGCTGTAATCCATTAAGCATTCAAGTTTATCCAGCTTGGAGTTGGAAAATATGCCTAAAAATGATAATATGATCAAAATACTCACTTGCCTAATAATTGTGCACACAGTGTATGTGCACAGCTGAATGAAATCAGTCCAATAAATACTTTTTATCAGTGACTCCAGAAAATGGTACAATTGTGAGAGGTTTAGATTAACTGCAATTTACGTAGTAGCTAAAACTGCAAGCTTTAAATCTAATGTAGTTTTAATGGTTAAAAGGTGCACATATAAATGCATTAATACATCTAATTGCATATTGAGTGAAGGATACACTGTGTAAGTGTAATATATTCTTTGCAAATGATGTAAAATGTAGTAAATTCACTTAATTGTGGACGATAAAACAGTACAACACAGAAAAAGAAACACAGTACCATCCTTTTCTTTCTTTCTCCCTATTATTAGTGTGCACCCGACAGGTATTCTCATGTTCCTAAGCCTGGTCTGAGCATGGTGAAGAGTGATTGTAGCATTTGTAGACAAACTCAGTATGTTATCTATCCACTTGTGTTGGGAGGAAGGCCATGAGTCTACTGACATCAAACGAACTGGCAACAAACAAACTTCCCAGATTTTACTATAAATAGAAGCACAGCAGGTTGAGGACCTTTTGCTTCTCTAGTGTATTCAGTCAGATGAAATGTGGATTATGAAGGCTCACACAGGGAACACAGACATATGGTCATTTCTAATTACCACTTTATTACCAATTATTCTTTTGGGGAACATAATTATCAAAAAATGTGCATCAGTGTTACATGGTTTGTGTTATATTAGACAGTTAAACCTTTCATGCACATATAATGATACTGTAAAACATGAAAGAAAAGATCACAAGCCCTAAATTGAATTGCATATAAAGTGGCACTAGATGAAAATGGCTATAAATCTCATCCCTTTCAGAATATAGAAGGTCTATAGTATTTGTTCTGGCTACTGTACAAAATTTTGTATTCAAATGTACTACAAAATGAAAGGTAGACCAGAATGCATTGATGAATGCACAATTAACTTTTTGAATATTACAATTTCTGAGTATTCAGTAAAACTGTTAGAATGTACTATTTTAATATGTAATCAAATATACTGAATAAAGTATACACTTACGTTGGAATTTTAGAAGATGGCCTGATAGAATCATACAATTTTAGAATGTTACAATACTGAAGTACAAAATGTCAGAAAGTTAGGCTTTTTAAGGTTTTTAGAATGTACAATTGAACAACATGCAAATTTGCAAATGTGCAACATTAGAAGTTTAAGATCTGGTCATTTTTCAATCATAATTTTAAAATGTGCAATATGAAAAGCATAAATAAACAATGTTAGAGTTAGCATTTTAGAACGTTACAATGATAGAACATACAGTTTTAGAAAGTTGAGCAATGTTACAATACTAACATTTTAGAATCTGGCCATTTTAGAATGTGAAATGCAGAAAGAATGAATGTACAGTGTTGAAGTTAGAAGTCAAAATGCTAGAATTTGGGGTTTGAGTTTTTAGGGGTTGCGTTTTATCTTTTTAGAAGGTACATTACTATAAGTCAAGTTTTAGAATTTTTTAAGTTTTGATTTAGAAGTTTAACATTTCTGAATGTTTGGTGATTGAAAGCTAGCTATAATGTACACTTTTACTAATTTACAGTGTACAGTGTTCTAATGTAGAATTTAGAATTTTAGAATGCTCGGTCTTTCAGGCTGGACTGAGCGGAGGGAGGCCAGTCGCTTTCCTCAGAAGTCCGGGTTGTCCGGGGCAACAGCAGGCGACACGGTTCTAGCGAGCACTACACTAGCTGTGCTAGCGCCGGCCCACAACAACATGAGCTGTCAGAAAGGGTTATTTCAGCCCAGTGAATCAGACCGAGGGAGGGAGGGCGAGCGAGCAAGCCAGAGAGAGAGAGAGAGAGAGAGAGAGAGAGAGAGAGAGAGAGAGAGGGAGGGGTAGACAGAGGGTTGACGGGTGGGGGGAGTGTGTGGGAGCAGTACAACAGAGAGCGCGAGCGAGCAAGAGAGAGAGACTTCGTGGGATTCGAGTGTGAGCAAGAGACAGAGAGAAAGACTGGACCGAACGTGCGCACGGACACAGTTGAAAAGCGCGAGGACCGTCGCTGTGTGTGTGTGTGCGCAGTGCACGTGTGTGTATGTGTGTGTATGCGCGCGCGTGTGTGTTGAGTTGCAACGATGTTGGAACACTCGTCCGAGCGAGGCTTTGTGCCCACTGTGTGTGTGGACAGCATGCGCTACCCCACCACCACCACCAACCCCGTCACCATGAGGACCGCTGAGGAACTGCTGCTGAGGTAACACACACACACACACACACACACACACACACACACACACACACATGCACACACAGCGGGAATTCACACTCACACACGCACACACATACACTCGCTCACACACAGCAAAAGACAGAGCTATGTCCAAGCTACAGTTGCGTTACTGGACTGTAGGCTGTGTGTGTTTTTGTTGGATCTACGTTGCCTATGCCTTCTTGGCCATATGAGCAAAACGAAGAGTTGGTGCATCCGTGTAACGTGCAGTGGTCTTTTCTCCTGATGCGCAGTGTGTGTTTGTGTAAAGAGAGCGGTGCACTCGCAAGGGACAGCAGGACGGATGAGAAAGCTGGGTTCGAAAGCCAGCGTGCTTCGGGATAAGCCACAAAAAAGGCCCACAGCTTTTGTTGTGACCTGTTTGTTTCTGTCTATCTGTGTTTTCTGGCCATAAAATAAGCATTTAGCACATAATTTGAAATTCAGAAATTCAGGACATGGGCATATGAAGGGTGGGCTGAAAAAAGGATAGACAGAGACAGAGAGAAGGAAAGAGAGAACAGAGGAAGGGAGGGGGCTACGCTTCACCCCACTGCCAGAAAGATGTTGTGCTTTTGTTTGCATGTCTCTCGGACAGTGGGATTTAGGAGAGACGGAGCGAGGGAGGGAGGGGGGAATTTGGAGCTGTCGACAATAGAACAGCCCAACAATGCGGCTGTCAACCACTTCACAGCTTGTTTTCTCTCTCTCTCTTTCTTTCTCTGACTCTCTCTCTCTCGAGCTCTTTATTAATTTCCATGATCACAGAAGTGAGCACTAATTAGTTTGGTTGGATGGGTGTGGGCATGATGTGAAATACGTTAGACTGAAATGGGGTACGGGGGCATTAGAGTGAGGGTGTAAGGGTGTGATGGGGTAAAGGGGGCAGTAGTATGTAATCTGGAGGGAAATAATGGGGTTAAAAGAAGTATGTTGGCATATAGTGGTGTATACCCTTGCATGATGTGGAATTCTGGGTTGTAGTAGGGTATTTAGGAAGTAGAATGCAGTTTTTTTGGGATGTGTTAGACCATGGCCCATTAGAATGCATTACATAGTATTTTACAGGCATTAGTATGCAGTTTTTTGGATATAGAAGGTTACAGAGTGCTACAATGGAGAGTCATGGAGTACAAAGATTTTCGAATGTAATAAGGTATAGAAGCGTTGCAATGCAGAGAATTGAAGTTTAATGGAGTATAGAAGCACTAGAATGCTGTCTGTTGGAGCGTATATACTCCAGCATGGAGTGGAGTATATTGGGTTTAGAGAAGAGGAGTATAGGGACTTTTGAATGTACTTTGCTGGAGAGTCAAGGGTTAAAGTGGCATTAGAATGTAATTTATTGGGGAATAATAGAGTATGTTAGCATTACAGTGTTTATTGGTGCATAATGGGGTATGGGGCATTACAATGTACTTCATTTGAATATAATGGGGTTTAGGGACATTAGAATGTATTATATTGGAGGGTAATGGACTTAGAATATAGTTTATTGGACAGTAATAGAGTATACTGGCAATAGTATGTAGTAGAGAGTATTGAAGTATACTGGTAGGCCACGTAAAATAACAGAGCGGGGTCAGCGGATGCTGAGGTACATAGTGCACAGAGGTCACCAACTTTCTGCAGAGTCATTCACTACAGACCTCCAAACTTCATGTGGCCGTCAGATTAGCTCAAGAACAGCATAGAGAGCTTCATGGAATGGGTTTCCATGGCCGCCACTGGACTCAAGCAGTGGAGATGTGTTCTCTGGCGTGATGAATCATGCTTCTCCATCAGATCTCCATCAATCTGATGGATCAGTCTGGGTTTGGTGGTTGCCAGGAGAACGGTACTTGTCTGATTGTACTGTGCCAAGTGTAAAGATTGGTGGAGAGGGGGTTATGGTGTGGAGTTGTTTTTCAGGAGGTGGGCTTGGACCCTTAGTTCCAATGAAAGGAACTGTTAATACATGAGCAGACCAAGAGATTTGGACAATTTCATGCTCCCAACTTTGTGGAAACAGTTTGGGGATGCCCCCTTCCTGTTCCAACATGACTGCACACCAGTGCACAAAGCAAGGTCCATAAAGACATGGGTGAGCGAGTTTGGTGTGGAAGAACTTGACTGGCCTGCACAGGGTCCTGACCTCAACCTGATAGAACACCTTTGGGATGAATTAGAGCGGAGACTGAGAGCCAGCAGACAAGCGAATACTTTTGGAAACATAGTGTAGTTTTTTGGAGAGTAATGGAGTATAGTGTCTTTCGAATGTAGTTTATTTGAGAGTGATGAAGTATAGGGGCATTAGAATGTTGTTTATTGGAGATTAAGGGAGAAAAGGGGCATTAGAATGTAGTATATTGGAGAGTAATGGAGAACAGGGCCATTAGAATGTAGTTTATTGGAGAGTAATAAAGTATGGGGCATTAGAATGTCGTTAATTGGAGATTGATGGAGAAAAGGGGCATTAGAATGTAGTATATTAGAGAGTAATGACGTATAGAGAAATCAGAATGTATTTTATTGGAGAGTAGTGGAGTATAGCCGAATTAGAGTGTAGTTTATTGGAGGGTTATGAAATATAGGATATTAGAAAGTTGTATATTGAAGAGTAATGGGGAATAGGGGCATTAGAATGTAGTTTATTGGAGAGTAATGAAGTATGGGGCATTAGAATGTTGTTAATTGGAGAGTAATGGAGAATAGGGGCATTGGAATGTAGATTATTGGGGAGTAATGGAGTATAGTGGCATTAGAATGTCGTTTATTGGAGATTGATGGAGAAAAGGGGCATTAGAATGTAGTATATTGGAGAGTAATGATGTATAGAGAAATCAGAATGTAGTTTATTGGAGAGTAATGGAGAATTGGGGCATTAGAATGTGGTGCTGGGGTGTAGTGTGTGGCCTAGTAGGAGGAGCGTGTTGGTTTAAAGACTGGATTTATGGCTTTCAGCTCATTGAGTGCGCTTGTGCTAAATGGCTTTTAAAACTGGCCCATAGGACCATGAATCTCCCCAATGACCACAGCCAACGCCTACTGACATCACACACACACACACACACACACACACACACACATGCATACACATCTAACTCACCCATAAGTCAGTTGGTTCCAGCAAAGATTGTTGAACAAAAACATTCATGCCACTGTGTGTGTGTGTGTGTGTGTGTGTGTGTGTGTGTGTGTGTGTGTGTGAATGTATGCGTATGTGCGCAATTCATTACAGAAATTCAACCCATGGGTTAGCTATTGTCTCACTGCTATGATTGAGTATATTCAACAAATTGCCTCTTTTGAAACGTTTTACATTTGACACACACATATAGAAAAAATGATTTATGACTGTATGTGGGAAACTTATACATGGATCAAATGAACATGATTGCCATACTGAATTACACTTTTGTGTTTGCCCCGAGGCTTTTTGATACAATATAATGTTCTGTTCCCATAGGCCTATTGATTTCTGCTGGTAACCCCTGTCACCATTATGAATTGATTTCATGTGGAGGCCTTTGGGTTTGATGACTGTAATTATAATTGATTGTAAGGTGTATTACTGACAATGGAGAGAACGCACATGTCTTATTTTGGCCTGCTTAGGACTCCCATTTAGGTTTGTGCGTGTTGGCATTCATTTTTCGGACAAAAATGTCATCATTTTGTTTTAAATCCAGAGAATAGCTAGATTAACAATATATATATGTACATATAGGTAATTAATTATTGTTACATTTAAATGCAAATATATAAAATACATATGAGAAGTACTGTCACTACATATAGGTACGTACATGTAACGTGAAACATAGAGGATGTATTATTACTTAGAGGTACCTACATATACATACCATATGTATTCTGACCCTACATCCTGACAAAGTACAAAACCCAGTGTGTGTTTGTGTGTGTGTTACAGAGAGCCAGAGAGATCACCTTCCCCGTACAGGTCAGAAGTAATGATAGCTCTTATCTCTTATCCTGTTGGTGCTCTGGGTTAGCTTTGTTCCTCACAGCCCAGACACACATGAAAGACTGTACTTGCTGCCTTAAGCCACACTTACAACTCCTGTAAAACCTCTACCACAAAAGTTTGGATTTGTAGTCTGCAATTAGTGGCGGGGAAACCCTATCATTGTGGTGAAGCAAGACGGTGGTGGTTACGTAGGAAAATATGTGTGTGGACGCGGACAGAGAATGATGGAATGCAATTGTGTGTGTATGTGTATGTATGAGTGGGGATAGACAAGCAAGCGTGTGTGTCATATGAAACATTATTTGGGATACATTCTCTCTGTCGTTTCCTGCATTATACTATACTATGTTATGCAAAACAGCAACAAAATGTTTACTGTATCAACATCTCATACATATTTTTTCATGTTTTTTAGGAATTTACATTTGTAAACACAGCGACTCTTTACATTGTGCGAATAATTCATGCACAATGCATTATTAGTATTGTATATGTCCATCCATCCATCCATTTTCTAAGCCACTTCTCCGTCAGGGTCGCAGGGGGGGTGCTGGAGCCTATCCCAGCAGTCTTCGGGCGAAAGGCAGGATACACCCTGGACAGGTCGCCAGTCCATCGCAGGGCGTATTGTATATGTGCTTATCCCAAATCACAAAATTCTTATTAAGTCAGTAATTGTAATGTAACTGTAAGAAATTAAGTGTTTATAACGGGTTACACTACTTTTTCACATTTGGCAGACGACAAACAGCTTACATCATGTTACAGAGGTAGGTGAATGTATAGTTAGGAATCTTAAGTTTAGTTAGGGTGTGCATGGAAAGCAGCAACATGATCCACTACACTATAGCAACCTCTGCACTGTAATGTATTACTTTGTAATGAATTACAACCCAACAGTGCGGACGAAGTGCAATGCAAGGATGACAGTGTTCAACACAGGAGCTTATTGTTGATATACAAATATATAAAATGACAGTAGTTGCTTTAAATCACATCTCCTGCTACTTAGATTAGTCAATTTATTGAAGAAAACATGGAAAATAAATAATGAACAACAAGAATCTTCTTGCATTTCTTGTTCATTAAGAGAAGAACATTGTTTTTCATCCCCTATATTATTCGCTTAAATATTTACTATATATGGTGAGTGTAGTTGTAGGAGAATGACCTGTCCCTGGTTGCCTGCAGCAGAACTGAAGGCTCACTGAAGCTGCACGAGTTTCACAATGAAAATAAATGAGGAGCTGTGACCACTGGTCCCTCGGTCCTTCACTAATGAGGAGAGAGAGAGAGAGAGAGAGAGAGAGAGAGAGAGAGAGAGAGAGAGAGAAACAGATAGCAGCAATAGTCAGGTTTGTTTGGGCTGATATGCAGGGGACAGGGACGGTTTTATGGAGACAATAAGAAAAGAGAAAATGAGGAAAGAAAACAGGAAATAAGAAAAAAGGACCATAACGAATGTAAAACATTCAGAGAAATACCCCCCTCTTTTCTACCAAAGAACCATCCAATTAAACCAGTAAGGTTGACTGCACTGGGCAGAAATGGTCCAGCTGCCACAAAGAGGGGACTTGTCCCTGGCTAGAGATGTTCTGCCACAATACGAAAAAATCTCAGTTTGTAAGGCTGCAATATTAGTTGGTATTTCAAACCTTGAAACTGTCCTGTTCATTGTGAGAAACGTTTCTGATGAATGGACCAACAGAAATCAGATCACAGGAATCAGATTTGTATATTTATTAAGCTTGTTCTGAGTGAAAACTCTTAACACATCTTACAAAGATGACCACAAAGCGAAAGGCTCTAAAAACTAAGCAAACATATAGTTTCACAAAATTAATCAGCGTTTGTAATGTGAATAAATAGGGCTGTACTGTATTAATTACAGCTGATACTACAAATTAATCAACCTCACTTGTTAGTGAGCCAATCTAAACAATCTGACTGGCTTTAAGCATTTATAAACCCTTAACCCACTTAAAAGGCCAGGGCCCGCCAATTTATTTATTACACACTTCTATAACCTAAGAATAGCTTAATTGCATAGTGTATAATAAGTCTGGACCTGCCATCAGGTCCTGGCCATTTAAGGGCTGCTTAAATGAACTGCTGTTTGCTGTTGTTTAAGTTTGAAGACAATGAAACACTAAAGCTTAACTTCAAAGATGTATTATTTAAGCTGAGTTGGCATAAGGGAAGAACGAGGGGGCTTTGTATAATAAGGGCTGGAATGTGATATGTAGCTGCTCCTTCTTCTGCATTTGAGTGCATGTGCATATATACGTGCAGGGGTTAGTCCACATTCCAGCATTCCATCCAGGATACAACAGACTAATTTCATAATCTGTGTACAGTATGTGTGTACAGAGATGAGTGTGTTTCTGATGTTAATCTCATTACGAGACAAATGCATGCACGTGTGTGTATTTATGATGTTACAGGATGCATATATATATGCTACTGTTCAAAAGTTTGGAGACTGTTTTATTTACTGCTTTTTATATTACAATACTATAATTGTTTAGTACTATTTTGTTGTAGATACTTGTGTAAATGATTGAAATATGATGCTAATATTCAATAGGTTTCAAAGGATTGGTAAAAATGAAGAAATTTTCAATATAATTATCATAATAATTGAGAAAGCTATGTAGCTTCCACTATATGCCTCATGTTCCAAAAGAGGTGACCAAATAGCTGTTTATAATAATTTCAACAAAACATTGATATAAGTAGATAATTATATATTATTTAATAACGTCTCCTCTTTTTTTACTATCATAACTCTTACATTAGACAAAAACAGACATTAGTTTACATTTTTGTTGTCCAGTTCAGTTCATCTCAATCAACACTGTATAATTTATTACTGAATAAGGATTATTCACATAATAAGTGATTCAAAACTTTTAAACTGTACGGTCTATAATTACGTGTGTGTGTGTGTGTGTGTGCAAGAGATATTAAGCTGGTTACAGGCCGTAGTTTCTGGCTCTGTCGTGTTTATGCTGGAGCCCAAATGAGGCTGCTGGCTGTTTTGCATAATCCATGAGTTAATCAAATATTCATGAGCACAAACAGACTCATCTGACTGAACGCTGACAACACATCTATATGGAAACACACACACACACACCTTCATGCACATGGAGCCTAAAGCACCCTAGGACTTGAAATTTGTTGAATCTGCCTAATCTGACGGTCCGAACCCGATGGTATCTGTTGCTTTCTGTCATGTTCTGAAGTTATTTCCTGAATATGTGTCAGGCTTAGGTCTGTCTAAAATGTAATGTTTGGGCTGTCTCAGCTTGCCTCGCATTCTTAGCAGATTTTACTCTGCATATACCTGCTTTAGTCTTATGGCTTACTTTATTCTTCTGCTCTACTTTCATTACTTACTTTTAATCTGTGGGACACAGCCACTACAGTTATTAGCAAAATTTAGCATCAAGGTCCAGCTTGTGAGATAATGCGTGCTAAAGGGATGTTTATATTTAATTTGGACAAAGAAAAAAAAGTGATATTTGTAATATGTTCAGAATATACAGAAAGAGCTTTAGGATGAAACAGGTGAAGGGCAACATCCTGCTTTATAGACTGAAAACCTTTGAGATGCTGTTTAAAAGCATGAAGCATGGCTTTTTATATATTATTGATCTCTGATCTAATGATGGTTGCTATGATTGATGTTGTATGGTAAATTAAAATCCCAGGCTTATAGCATAATAAGGCTTATTATTTATTAACAACAGGGATATCAATACAAACTGACTAAGCTATTCTTAGGCTATAGAAGTGTGTAATAAAACTTTGGGCCTGCTGGTGGGCCCTGGCGTTAAAGAGATTAACCAGCGCTATCATTAAAAATGTGACCCTCTGGTGGTTCGGGTTAGTTTCTAACAGGATTTTGTTGAGCACAGATCAGTTTTGGAATAAAACGGTTTGCAAATGCGGTTTGGGTCATGTCAGTTTTGGACAGAAAGTTCACTTAAAAGCTAATGCACACACCTCCACACACACACACACACACACACACACACACACACATACGTTCTCAAAGATACAGAGCCACCAACTTATAACAACCCTCACGCTCACACACATGCACACCTTGTCCCAAACACCTACTGCACCACCGACCCATAGCCACACCCACTCACAGACACATCCCTTTAAACAAACGCACACATACACGCACTCAGTACCACTAACTGTCCTGTCCACCCTTCACACACACACTGCAACAAACAAACACACACTCCACTCAAATCACATTCACATACGTACTCTTTCACTGAGACACGCGTTCATAGATACGCACTCCCAACATCACAGCTACCCATCTTTTACCTCTTCCTGTCCCTCGTTTAGATGCGTCTCTCTCTCTCTGTCTCTCTCTCTTTCTCTTGCTGTTTCTCTGTCTGTGATTTGAACTTCAGGGTGTGCTATTTTTGTCTCTGTGTACTGCAGCCTGCCAGCTCTGCCTCGCTCACTTGCTTCTCTCTCTCTCCATTTTCTCTGTTTCTATGTTTCCCATTTCTTTCTTTCATCACTTCTCTATACCTTTTTCTTTCTCTCTCTTTCTCACCCCTCTCTCGACCCCTTCCCCCTCTCTCTCTCTCTCTTGCTCTCTCTCTCTCTTGCTCTGTCTCTCTCGCTCTCTGTCTGTCTGTCTGTCTGTCTCTTGCTCGCTCCCCCTTTCCTCTCCCTCTCTCTCTCTTTTCCTCTTGTGCATGCTCCTCCTATGTGGTCAATCAATATGTGTTACAGGCCAGCTGGGCCCAGACCCAGGGGAGGAAAAGAGAGAGAGAGAGAATGTGCGTGTGTGCATGTGTGTGTGTGTGTGTGTGTGTGTGAGAGAGAGAGAGATAGAGAGAGAGAAAGAGAGAGAGAGAGGAAGAAAGAGAGATGGATAAAGACAGAAGCAGAGGGGGGTTTGCTCATAGCAGCTTCACAAAATGAGAGAGAGAGCAGAATAAACAAAAGAAAAAGGAGGAGGGGAGGGTTAACAATAACAACTCCAAGAGAACAAGGCCAGAGTGACCTTTGACATCAGAGAGAGAGAAAGAAAGATGAGTGTGAGAGACAAGGGAGCGAGAAAGCGGGGAACAAGGGAGAGAGATGAAGAAGAGAGGAAGTGGAGGATAAGGAGCGTAGGAGAGATAAAATGAGAGAAAGAAAAAATAGGAGAGAGGGAGACAGATAGAGATAGAGAACAGAAGAAGAGAGAAAGATTAGCGCAAAAGACAAGAGAAAGAGGAAAAAGGGAGAGAAATGAAGGAGAGAGAAAGTAGAGGATGACGAAGGAAGGAGAGATAAAATGAGAGAAAAAAGGGAGAGAGGTAGACAGAGGGAGGGGGAAAGAGGACGAAAGAGCATGAGAGCAGAGTAACAGATAATGGAGGGAGAGAGAGAGAGATGGAGAGAGAGAAAGAAAGGGAGAATGGTTAAGTAGGAACTGTGGGGGCTGAGGTCCATTGTCTTGTGTGAAAAGGGAAAAAATGAAATTCAGCAGCCTCAAACAGGCTTTCATCGAAAGCCTTCTCATCCCTGAATGAGAAACAGAGAGAAAGAGATGGAGGATGAGGGGAAGATGGAGTGAGGGATGCTTAGGCTGTAATTTTGCATATTGTTACTGTAATATTGTATATTGTATGCTGTGAAATGATGTATTGTAATATTTTACCCCTTTCAAAAGCTGTAGTCCACACAATTCTCAACTTTTAGGGCTTTTGTTCACCTCTTGATTTATGATAATGATATAAACTAATCTGAACTTTCAAACTCTTCCAAACTATTTACCTTTAAGCTTGAAAGTCATTCAGAATGTAACTGACAGAATTCTGATAACTGTGGCCAGAATAGCATGCAGTTGATATGAAACGATTCATACATCGATGGGCGGAGCATCTGAAGCTGAGACTAATGTTAGGCTAATAAAGCTCCACTTACCATATAGATGAACTTTGTAGGTCTACAATTACAGACTGTAGTCCATCTGCTTCTCTGGATACTTTGTTAGCTGCCTTTTACCCTGTTCTTCAGTGGTCAGGACCTGCATAGGACCACCACAGAGCAGGTATTATTTGGGTGGTGGATCATTCTCAGCACTGCAGTGACACTGACATGGTGGTGCTGTGTTAGAGTGTGTTGTGCTGGTACGAGTGGATCAGACACTGCAGTGCTGCTAGAGTTTTTAAACACCTTAGTGTCACTGCTGGACTGAACAGAATAATCCACTAACCAAAGAAAATACAGGCAACAGCGTCCTGTGGCCACAGGATTGTGACCACTGATGAAGGACTAGAAGATGTCCAACACAAACAGCAGCACAAGGTGGACCAACAAGGTAGGAGTGTCTAATAGAGTGGACAATGAGTGGACACAGTGTTTAAAAAGTCCAGCAGTGCTGCTGTGTCTGGTCAACTCATACCAGCGCAACAAATAATACCTGCTTTCTGGTGGTCCTGTGGGGGTCCTGACCATTGAAGAAAAGGTTGAAAGATGGTCTACAGTCGGTAATTGTAGTACTACAAAGTGCATATATATGGTAAGTGGACATGATAAAATGGACAAAGAGTGTCAATACAAGGTAGGTGTACTTATTGAAGTGGCTGGGACAGTTAATAATGTGCAGAATTGAACATCTGTTAACTGAATATATTATCGCAGCTTTGGAAAAATAAATGACGTGTATTTGTTCACTCACCTAACAGTGATGTGTATGTGCACTACTGAGTTTGTTGCGGCAATAGGGATTTAATGCTAATATGCAGAAACATTGTGGGCTTTTATTGGAAGCCGGTTTGGCATGTACTGCCCCCTCTACACACACATGTGCACTCACACACATTCTGTGATGGTGCTGCACTTATTCCTCTGTGTTAGCACTAATGGTAAATAATAAATGGCAGCAGAGGAAAGCGAGTGCTTTTTCCTATGCACGCTTCTATTCTGCTCCATTCTTTTCCTGCTTTAGTAGTCCTGGGCTCGGTTTGGATCCAGACCCGCCACCCTTTTAGAGCCGTGAATCCATCAGACCTGAGCAAAAAAGCTCTGAATTCATGAATTGCCTTTTTTATTGCATTATCCCTTGTGAGAGTACATCGTTTGTATGAAATATTTCCAATTTTCATTCGTCGAAAAGTGAAATCGAGCATTTGTGGCGCCTCCTGGCACCAGGGCAGTGGATTATGGTTACAATTTGCTACATTCAAAGAGCCACACATTTATACACACACTTGTAATAATGGTATTAACCCACAGTAGAGAAGGGGTGTTATTTGAAAAAGCGGGATTTTTCAATAAAACTGGAAAGTGAGGCCCGCAGTGAAGACTGTACAAAAGGAATGTCTGTTACCTCCTATTGGGCTGGTAACTAAATGAGATGCACATCAATTAAAACATAAAAGTCACTAAAAGGTTCCCATCTGGTGCAAGTTTTTTTTTCATAGTCTGTCAGAAAATCTCCTAACGATGAGATAAAATGGATGTTAAGAGGAGATGTCAAACAACAGCACAATATAATAAGTTATCTGTTTAATGAAGAAAATCCTCTTTTGTGAATCCCCCTCACCCCCCACCTACCTTGGCCCCCTGTTTCTTTACTGTTTCTTTGTGTAGATCATATTAGGGCAGACCAGAAAGAGCAACTTAACATGGTTTCTATATTGACCTGTTAATTGTGCTAAAAAGTGTCTGTTGGCAGGCGTAGAAGAGACACGCAGGGTAAAAATGTGAACTTGTCTTGACTTTCTGCTGATGAGCACGGAATATGAAAACTATCTGTGACATTGTAGCTGACGGTAACAAATGAACATGGCTCATTTTCTTGGAAATACATTCACTGTCCACATTATTAGAAACACCTACCTTGTACTTCTACTCACTGGCCCCTTTTTAGAAACACCTACCTTGTACTTCTACTCACTGGCCTCTTTATTAGAAACACCTACCTTGTACTTCTACTCACTGGCCTCTTTATTAGAAACACCTACCTTGTACTTCTACTCACTGGCCTCTTTATTAGAAACATCTACCTTGTACTTCTACTCACTGGCCCCTTTTTAGAAACATCTACCTTGTACTTCTACTCAGTGGCCTCTTTATTAGAAACATCTACCTTGTACTTCTACACACTGGCCTCTTTATTAGAAACATCTACCTTGTACTTCTACACACTGGCCTCTTTATTAGAAACATCTACCTTGTACTTTTACACACTGGCCCCTTTATTAGAAACATCTACCTTGTACTTCTACACACTGGCCTCTTTATTAGAAACATCTACCTTGTACTTCCACTCACTGGCCACATTATTAGAAACACCTGCCTCGTACTTCCACTTACTAACCACTTTATTAGAAACACCTCCCTTGTACTTCCACTCACAACTTAACAAGGACCATCTACCTTTACTTTCACTGGCTATGTTATTAGGACTTTCTAACCTGAACATCTACTCACTGACCACTGTATAAGCTCCACCTTCCTTATAGGTCATCCTATTCATCCTTGGTCAGTTTTACTGGTCAGATAATATGTGTGTGTAAGAAATTATTTATTCCAGTTGTTTTGGGGTAACCATGTTTATTTCTACCATTATGTTATTGCAGTAATAATACTTCTACCTGAGGATGGTTTTAGGCTACTCTTTCTTCGTTTGCTAACACAGCTCAGCTTCAGCCCAGCAAGAGAACTGAATTTGTTGAAGCTCCTCCAGTGTTTTGGGAAGGAGGACACTGACCTACTTTTCCATCTGGTCTTGTGATTTTTGTGAATGATTTTATTAAAGCCTGTACATGTGGACTTCAACGCTTTACTTGAAGTCTTAGTTAGCATACAGAATGGTGAGGGTTGTGAAGGGATGAATGTGTGTGTGTGTGTGTGTGTGTGTGTTTGTGTGTGTGTGTGTGTGTGTGTGTGTGTGTGTGTGTGTGTGTGTTTCCCCTGACCCACTTCCTCCACACTGTCTCCAGCTCTCTGCAGGAGAAGCTCAAGTGCGGAGTGCTGTTGCCCCAGGGGTAATAGAGAGAGAGAGAGAGAGAGAGAGAGTGTGAGAAAGAGAGAGATGGATAAAGAGAGAAGAGAAAAATCTCACCATCCTCATCCGTCCCACAACCATGTGACCGGAAAGAGTCATCTGCATGAATAAATGAGCTCACAAATTGTGATACGCATGATGATGAACACACAATTACAGCCATATATTGTTTATACCACTACAAATGTTGGAATATATTGCTGCAATATACTGCGTTTCAAAATGAGTGAATATTTGCAAAAAACAATAAAGTTTATCCATTTGAACATTAAATATCTTGTCTTTGTAGTGCATTCAATTGAATATAGGTTGAAAAGGATTTGCAAATCATCATATTCTGCATTTATTTATGTTTTACACAACGTCCCAGCTTCAATGGAATTGGGGTTGTAGATATATATACATGCAGTATATTATGGGCAATATATTCCCAATTTCAACTAATAATAATAATAATAATAATAATGATAATAATAAATATCAACACTATAAGAGTATTTAGTCTTACATTTTTAGTCTTATTTTAGTCTAACAACTTAAAAAAGATGGTTCTTCAAGGGTTCTTAAGTCATTGTGCTCTCTACAGAACCACCTCGTGCTTCAGACTGATGGACAACGTGCTGTGGTCCTAAATAGAATCAAAAAGAGTTCTTCTAATATTGTAACAATAGCAGAACCCATTTTCAAGTTCTATACAGAACCGCATACAACACATTCTCCATAATTCTGGCGAACAACGTCATGCAAAGCACCATTTAAGCATGAAAGGGTTCTATACAGAGCGCGAGGCAAGATGGTTAAACCGTCCGCTGCAGCGGCGCGATCGACCACGCCCCCCGAACTAGACGGAGCAAGAGAAAGCACGTGACGTCCCGTCCGCGCGGCAGAAAAGGGGATGGGCGTGTTTTTTGGGGGGAGAGGGAGATTTGGAAGGAGGAGGAGGAGGAGGAGAGAAAAAGACTCCCCAAAAAATACCCCACCCCAGCCCCTCGGATGGGGGTTGGAGGAGAATGTGACCCACCGCGCGCTTTCGTGTGTGTGTGTGTGTGTGTGTGTGTGTGAAGGCACCTGTCCCTCTCCGTCTTTGCCTCACCCTCCCAGAAAACGCAGTTGTGCACAACTGGGCAAAGCGCGTGCTGTAGAACGAAAGGGAGCAGAGCAGACAGTGCGGGAGAAGCGCAGAAGCCCAGAAGCAGCAGAAGCAGGCAGGCAGTGTAACACTGGTGCAAAGAAAAGCAAGGCGGTGCGCTCGGTCGCACGGACACACACTCACACACACGCGCGCGGTCGGACCATGTCTTCGTCCTATAACCTGGATTTTCTTCCCGAGATGATGGTGGACGGTCGCCTGGAGAGACTGTGAGTGAGGATGATGAGCACTTTGTTCTGAGCACTATTTACACACCCGAGACAATGCACGTTCTCGGTAACGTGGACGCGCTTTGCTGACGGGAGCACGCGGGCTGTTCCGGCCCACGCGCGTAGCGGTTTTGTTCAGAGCCAAATGAAGGAGGAGGAAAATGCGTTTTTTCGCAGAGCGGACGTAAAATCACTGCTCCGTTTGTTGAATATGTTCGGGGCTTTCGTCTCAGTGAAGCACGCGGTCCTGGGTCTGGAAAGTGCCCGGATTTGGGGCTGGAGATGAGCTGCTGGCGCTAAGGGGCCGTGTGTGTGTGTGTGTGTGTGCGCGCGCAAGACTGTGACAGGATTGTTTTATTGTGCACGGCTGTGAGTCCTGTAGGAATGCTTTGAGATAGGACTGTATTATAGGAATAGCAGTGTGTTAGTTCAGGAGTCTGCAGTTTAAGGAGGTTCACGAGTGTCTGGTTGGTGGTTCAAGAGTGACTTCATGATGGAAGAGAGTGTTTCAGATTGGGATGTACTGCAGGTGAAGTTGAAGGTGTGTGATGATACACATTATTTAGAAAAGAATTTGAAAGAAAAATGCCAAGTATAATCAGCAATGTTGTTGGACAGCGTTTTACAACGCTAGAGCCGGGAGGCAGGAGGAGTGCTGAGGCCCGTTGTTGCTTAGCCAGCTAACTTCAAACAGGCCCATATCCTAGGTTTTTCTTGTATTTTATTTTTTGTTCTGCTGACGTCCACTAAACATGTTAGTTTTATGTTTTATATGCTGTGGTGCCACTACTGGACTTAAGGCTTGGGCCAGCTGGAAGAGCGTAGAGGAGTGTGAGGGCTCCCGAAAAGCCATGCACTGCTTTTGTGCAGTTTAATGTGTTAGATGTTGTGTTAAAGTTGAGATGTGTGAATATTTTGGCTGGGGTGGATTGTGTCCTGATCAGCTAAGTAATGTGTTTTGCCATCGTTGTGTTACATTTACAGTACATAACATTTTCCTGATCAGAAAGCGGAAGACTCCTGGTCTTCTTCAGCACCAATGCTACAATACCAAAAACAATCAGAATTGACCAGTATGACCATTTGCAAACCTCTATTTTAATCCTTTAAAA
>NC_051211.1:33546249-33558749 GCF_015220715.1 Pygocentrus nattereri | reverse complement strand
TAAAGCACATTTCCAGGCACTTTAGCAGATCTCTAATATTTATTATTGTATTGTGTTTTAGTTTGCCACAACTATGGAGATTTTGTCAGCTACACTCTGACTTGCTATTGGCTTGTCGGTTTGGACACACTAGCATACACTGATTTTTAAAAGTTTATTTTGAAAGTTACATTTTCTAGAGCAATGAGCCTTTCGGAATGAGATACAGTCATTGGATTTACAAACGCTGAGAATTTCACAGCATCTTTAACAGCTATTCATGTTTTTATATGATCCTATTAGTAACCAGTAAACGTGATTGTTCCTTCTATGTCTGTTTTTGTTGCAGCATCATTTTAAAGGTTACCTGGCTTTACATAGCACAGTAAAACAGCTGTGATTGGCCATTTTGCATATCAACCAAATGGCTGGTGTCTGTCAAAATAGGCAGTTGTTGAGAACTGAAGTCTGGCTAACAAAGATAACAAAGTATATCAATGTTACCCAGCTTGGCTTATATTCAAGTGTTTTTATAATGTTTTCACATCAAAATAAACAAAAATTAGGTGCAGATACAAATCTGTACAGTGTAAATCACATGTAAATGTAACATAATTCATCATGGGCCAATGTTATTCATTTTGCAACTTCATTTAAATCGTACAGCAAAATGATAGCCCAGGCCTTCTAAGGGTTAATGTATTTGAATCGTATTTTCTCTCTGGAACTCTCACTCTCAATGTTAGTTTTTTTTACAGTGTATCACTGAAATGTTTTGCCCTTAGAGGCATAATTTGCATAAAAGTACAGTAAGTTAGTGTCTGTAAGAATGACTCCCACTGATCAAAGCTTCAGATTCTGTGCAGTCTGGACTTGGCGCTGTCTTTGGCCTTGGGTGCTTTTCCTTTCTCTCTCTCTCTCTCTCTCTCTCTCTCTCTCTCTCTCTCTCTCAGTAAGTGACGTGAGATCCCTGTCCAATATTTATTCACTCCATCTGCGACGCTGCTGTTGCCAAAGTCAAGGCTTTACCTCAATGAGTCTCAGTGGGGTTATCTCCCCATCATCTCCCTCGGTTTTCTCCAGCTCTTTTTCTCATTCTTTGTAATTTTTGGTTTTCATGCAATCGTTATTCCTCTCTTTATCTCTTTTATCTCTCCATCTTTCCCTTTCTTTTGTCTCAGCTTCCTGCCATCTTTACCTTCTCTCTCTTTTCCCATCCTCCCTTTTTTCTTTCTCCATCTCAATTAACCTTTCTCTCTCAGTCTTTTCTCCCTCTGTAAGTTTCTGCCTCATTCCTCCCTCTCTCTCACTTTTGCTCTCTCTCTTATATTCTCTTTGCCTTCTTTCCCTGTATCTCATTCTTTTGACAATTTCTTCTTTCTCTGTCTGTCATTCTTTGCCAAATTCCACCTCTTTCTGTTCATTTACCCTGCCCATCCCATTCTCCATCCCTCTCATGTGTATTCTCTTTTACCTTTTCCATCCTGTTCTCTCTCTCTCTCTCTCTCTCTCTCTCTCTCTCACTCACTCTCTCTCTCTCTCTCTCTCTCTGTCTCTCTCCGTTAAACGTTTTTCTCGTCTCACTCAGCTCTTCAGTAGGAGAGCTCATTATTTGCTGCTAGAGGGAGCGGAATGAGGGATTATGGGAAACGTTTGAGGACTTATTTCTGCTGCCTGTTTAAAAAGCAACCATCACCAAGCAAAAGGACACACACACACACGCTCAGACACACATACACACATATATACACACACAAAGCAGCAGCCAGCAGCAGAAGTGCTCCAACTCCCATATGTTTCCTAAATGTAATTCTAACCTATTAATCCTCCCATGAGTTTCTGTGTGTAAGTATTTTTTGTATTTGACTCTTTTAATAACACAAATATATACACATTCATCAAAAAGACAAACACACAAAATGAAGGATCAATTTACACACGCACAGAAGTGACACACTGAACTGACTTCAGTTGCCTACATCACCTTCTAAAAGTGTTAATACAAAATAAACATTACTCACCACTGCCCTCTAAAGGTGTTATTAACAAACATCAAATAAACAAATATTACTCATCACTGCCCTGTAAAGGTGTTATTAACATCAAATAAACAAATATTACTCATCACTGCCCTGTAAAGGTGTTATTAACATCAAACAAACAAACATTACTCATCACTGCCCTGTAAAGGTGTTATTAACATCAAACAAACATTACTCATCACTGCCCTGTAAAGGTGTTATTAACATCAAATAAACAAACATTACTCATCACTGCACTCTAAAGGTGTTAACAAACATCAAATAAACAAACATTACTCATCACTGCCCTCTAAAGGTGTCTGTGTCAAGACATTTTCACAATACACAATATATATATCACAAATATACAATATTATGTTTTTCAAGTTTTGATAAGTTATATGATACAATGGACTATATTACACTATAAGGACATTACACTATATCCAACAGTACTAATTACGCTGTCTTAGTAGTGAAACATGCCACTGTTCACTGTTCTTTCAGTACTGACGATGTCCTTGACATACTCAGAAAAGCTTATTGTGACGTAATTTGATGTCATTTGTAACAATAACCATAAATGCCCCCATCTACTTAGAACTTTTGTAGTTTTTGTATGACCCAATTCACATTCTGTTGATTCTTTTTATTGCATACATCTGATTCTAAAAGCTAACAATTGTATAAAAAATGATTGCAGTCAGCCTAAATAATTGTGATCAATTATATAATTATGTTGTGTAATCCATGCAGCACTATTTCAGTGTATAATGAAACCTAAACCATACTGTAATAGTCCAGTCATTACTAGTCACACCACAACAAGCACGCGCATACACAGTTGTTGGCTGCAGAGCGGATGCTGTTTCTAATTGTTAATGGTGGCGTGTTTCCCTGCCCCCTGTGCTCCTCCCCAGGGTGTTTTTTTCCAGGCTCTAACACTGCTTCATTAAAGCCGCTTCACCCCTGCCAACCTGACCCCCACATGGTCCAGGAGAGAGAGAGAGAGAGAGAGAGAGAGAGAGAGAGAGAGAGAGAGAGAGTTGATAGCTGGGCCGAGTGCCTGGCCCCCTCTGGACTGTTCTGATACCTAAGCCCTTCAAAAACTCACCCGACTGTAGCAGTGCATGGCCCCAGTCCCACACAACTACTCTCTCTCTCTCTCTTTCTTTCTCTCTCTCTCTCTTTCTTCTCTCACTCTGTTTCTTTATTACTCTCTCCATTTCCCTATTTCTATCTTCTGTCGTCTTTCTCACTTTCTCTCTTCTCTCTTTCTGTTTCTCTCTTTCTTTGTCTTCACCCTATTCCTACCATCTGTTTTATGTTTTTTGCTCTTCCTCTCTTTCTTTCTTTCTTTTGTTACTTCTTTCTGTTATATCTCCCTCTTTTGCTATTTTTATTTCTATTTCTGCTCTCCCTCTCTCTCTCTCTCTCTCTCTCTCAAAGTGGTTAATCACTCCATGTCCCTTCTCTCTCTCTGTCTGACACATACAGTCTCTTATCCCTCGTTTCCGTCACAGGAGTGGATAGATAGGGAGAAAGATAGATGGATGAGGTTTAACCTTTACTGTGCATTCTGGTCTGTTAGGTGTATGTGTAGGAACAGTATTGTGCAAGCACACACACTCACACAGACACTAACACAGACACGTATATACACAGCCTTGGGGGGGTTATAAAGTGAATCCCTTACACACATCACACACACACACACACACACACACACACACAAGTGTCTCTCCATTTTTTCTCTTTAACAGTGTAGTGAAGCCTCCAAGCCCGTACTACATCACACACTGCAATAAAACAGTCAGAGCTTCTTGCGCAAACTTTCATTGAGCCTCCACACACACACACACACACACACACACACACACACAGTCTCTCTCTCTCTCTCTCTCTCTCTCTCTCTCACACACACACACATACACACACACACACACACACACACACACACACACTCACACACAGTTATAACCTCCAAGAACACACACACATACACACATTTATCTTTCTCTGATTACCCCATCATCTGATTCCCTGTAGCAAAGGCTGAAAGTTTGCTGCATTCTTATATAACTGCACTCCTCTCACTGAGATTCCAAAGGTATTGAATGGAGCTCCGTCCCTTCAGAGAACACAGCTGTACTGCTATACAACCTAATGGAGGTTCTCAAACCATTCTTCAGAGACCCTCAGATGGTCCACACTTTTTCTCCAACCTAACTTGCAATGCTTAGGAATAGAGCAACAATGTGGACCCTCTGGGTGTCCTTGGGGACCAATTTGAGAACCACTGCCTTGCCTCCTCTAGTCGATGCACGTCATATGTGTGTAATTAAACACCTGGCCTGTCTGATTACATTAGGACGTATAGTATCAAGTGGATTAAGACGTTTAACTTTTTTACTCACATATGTATTTTTTTGGCTGGACTGGCAATAATATAATTTGGGGGCAGAAGGAGGTTTGAATGTGTACAGGAGACGAGGGGGAGTGCAGACAAATGGAGTGATAGAGAGAACAGAGAAGCAGAAATGAACAAGGAGTTAATTTCGCCGCCCACATCTGTTTTTTTATTATTCCCATTGCTTAGCTTTTTATTCTTTCTTATTTCTATCTTGCCTGTGTGACAGTACATACACACAAACACACATACACAGAGGACTTGGCCCAGTGTATTCTCGTTTAAATTGAGGATCTCTCAACATGTTGACAACTGATTGGTCAATCCCAGCATGTCTGCTATCTCAACCAATCCGAGCGCAGGATTAATTCCCCCTCCACACAATTTCGCACTCATGTATTCAAATGCAGATTTGACCACTCACTCTGTGTGTGTGTGTGTGTGTGTGTGTGTGTGTGAGACAAGAAGAGGACCATTTCCAGAACACTCATCTACTAACACACACAATCTCCATGGTTGTTAATGCAGATAACAGAGAGAGAGAGAGAGAGAGAGAGAGAGATGGAAAAGAAAGACAAACAGAGAAATAAAGAAAGAAGGAGGGAAACTGAGAATGGCAAAAACAGAAGATAATGAGAGAAAGAAAAGAAAGAAGAGAGAAACAGGATGAGAAACAAAGACAAAGTGAAGAAAATCTACAAATAAAGGGTCAAGAAAACAAGAAATAAAGAAAGGTGTAAAGAGAAAGAAGGAAGTGGTAGTGTCAAAAAGAGTGACGAGAGAGAAAGAACTGTATAAAGACTAAAAAAAGGGAATAGAAAGAAACAGATAAACAAGGAAAGAGAGAGAGAAGCAAAAACAAGGAAAGAGTGAGAAACAGAGAAAAAGAAACAAAAAACAAGGAATACGAGGGAAAAGGGAGAGGGAAGAAAGTGCGGCAACAGCACAAACATCTGGTGCTGGTTGTCGCTGTAGTGGGTTGTGTAATGTGTCCTGAGGCTTTGGAGGTTTTGCTCTGAGGGCAAAACATTTTCCCAGAGAAAAAGAGAGGAGAAAATGAACCAGGCTTTTATTTTGTCCCAAAGGTCCAGATCCTATCACCTCTCAGCTTTTGTTTTATTTTCATAACCCCTCTCAAGAAGCACTCTCTGATGACTCTGAGTTAAGAAATATACAAAAGAGATGACTCTCTATCAGCTATTGTGAGTGTGTGTGTGTGTCCTCTGCTTGACTCTTGAGGTTTTGTTTGATTTAACAGAGCATTGTGAGATTGTGGAAAAAAAAACACTTCACATGCTCTGCCCCTTCACGTTACACAGCCAATCAGTGCTCTTAAATGGCTATCATGGTAATTAGGACACTGCTAATAAGGGTTTACTAAATGGATGGTTCACATCCCTAACATCCACCCTCCCCCACCCACCCAGTAAGCTAAATATATACAAAATATATACAAAATCATTTATAAAATACTATCCATTGGAAGGTGGCTGTTCCAAACTCTAACCCCTACATTTCAACTAGTGAAAATACCTTATTTTTATGTGTGCAACTGTTCAGAAGTGTGCTAACATCAACATAATAAGGTTTAGGGTCTTTCAAAGCAAAATGATTTTATCCTAAAGTCAATTAAAAGTCTGAAAATGTTTCCAGCTCTGACTTTGAACCAGTTTGGCAGAATGATCTATATACAGTGGCCCCAAAAGGTATTTGGACACCATTTAACCCCTGGCAAATTGTGATCATGTTCTTTAAGTAACTTCATAAAAGGATATTTCAGAGAAAAATGCTTTTAATACATCATCAGAGTGATTGTAGCCTCTTAGATGGTAGATGGAATCTAACCACACTGCACTAAGAGTACTGTAAAGCACAGAAGAGAAAGTCCAGGCCTGTTTTTCTCACAATTTGTATTGGTGAGCTTGTGATCAGGGATGAGATCATGAAGTCAGAGGTGTGCAAAGACATTTTGGATACAAACCTGCAGAAGACTGCCATAAAATAATGATTTAAAACACACCAGCCTCCTTTTGAAAAAAGCACTTTAGCACTGTGTGATGCACATAATCAATGTTTATATTGTTTAGGCTTAATTTAGGCTTTAAATGGTTAAATGGAAGGTAAACATCCCACATGCAGACACACGTTCTGTGTAGTATATGCAAAAGTTTAGGAAGATTCTTCAAGGTTGCTTTAGAAGTACCGTTGTCTTTACTAATGTGACAAGCTTTCAAGTAGTGTGACAGCAAGAAGTTATTCAAGTATAAATGACACATTAATAATCTATTGATAGATATTTTTTGTCCAAAAATGCACTATCCATTGCGCCACAGAGCCCCTCGAATGCAAACCTACCTCGAGATGCGATTGTTGCATTTGAAATACAAAGTATTACAGATATAAATTTTACTGTCATTTTATGCAGTTTTTTCAAATCCTTTACAGTTCTATTGTTCTGTATGCACCTAAAATGCCTAATTACTAATGAACTTATGACGTTGCAAAGGACTAGTATATAAGAATTTCTATATCTATATATATTTATCTGCTGCCATACTGGTTTTCTATTATTGAAGACTTGTAAACTGATTCCAAACTTGTGGACAGTAGTGTATGTGTGCATACTCATGTAGATTGTTGAGTTGCTGTGCAATAGACTAAGAAGCTATGTGAGTGTGTTTGTGCCAGAGCTTAAGACTGATCTATCTTTGCAGTGCCTATAGCAATAATATTTTCAACCTCTTGTTTTTACGTCTACACGTGTTCGCTACTTCTCCAGACAGGAAGAGGAACAGAAAGCACTCTATTCATTTGCACTAATATATATCTCCTCTATTGGAGGCATGCCAGCGCAGCATAGACAGACAGACAGACAGACAGACACACACACATGCACGCACACACACACACACACACACACACACACACACACACACACACACACACACACACACACACTTCACATCTTTTTTTTTTTTCATTTTTACTCCAAACAGAACATTCCAAAGAGGAGGGGCCCAGGGACCTTTGTGTAAAGCAGACAGCTGTGTGTGCGTGTTTGTGTGTGTGTATGTGTGTGTGTTACAGGTCATATGCTGTAAAGCTTATTTATATGTGGTCAGTAAAGCAAACATCCTGTATCTCTCCTGAAAGAGAGGGCAAGAATTGTGTGCATGTGTGGGCTGGGGTGTGTGCGTGTGTGTGTGTGTCTTGTGTGCCTGTTTCTATTGACTCTCCTTTGCTTCATTAGTTGTATAGTTAATCAATGATGTCCATTGTTGTTCTCCATTAAGGCCTAGCTGGATTGACTCTGAACGAGAAACTGTGTGTGTGTGTGTGTGTGTGTGTGTGCGTGTGGGTGGGTGAGAGATGGAGTGAGTGTGAGAGAACGAGGGGGATGGGTTTGACCTAAAAACCTTGTGCTATTTCTAACCTCCCGTGAATCAGCTCCAGTTCCTGTTAAGTTGTATAAACCAGGCTGAGTGTAGTTCATCAGAAGCAGCTCACTAGGAGCCTGGACACCATGTTCCTGTCTGGTTTTCACCCAGGAACAGTTAGTGTGTAAATTCTGCTATTGAAAACCACTATAAAGCAGAACACAACTCCATAAACAACAACAAACTGCATCATTTTTCCAACAAACACCATAATTCTCCAGTGAACACCAACATTCTCCAGCAAACACTATCATCTTCCAAAAAACATTTCCACCCAACATCTTCTCTTCAAAATACCACAGTTCTCCACCAAACTCTATCATTCTCCACCAAACTTCATCATTCTACAACAAAGACCACCATTCTCCAGCAAAGACCATGATTCTACAACAAGCACCACAATTCTCCAGCAAAGATCTTCCAAAAAACATTCACCACCAAACATAGTCATTCATCTGCAGCCACCATCATATTTCAGTAATCACAAGCAAACACCATAATTTTCCAACAACACCATCATTCTCCACCAAAAGCCCTGATTTGTTACCAAACCTCACACAAAAATCCCACAGAGGAAGACATTTTTGGGTGAAAATATGTAAGCTTTAATTTAGAAGCATACATTTTCAAACATAAATGTGATAAATACATAACCTAATTTCAGCATCTGACATAAGTCAGTATTTGCCTGTTGTAAAGATTTTGTTGATCAGAGACCTTCAACTATCTTGCCAGTTGTCTTACAGACTCAACACCCCCCAGTCTCCCAATGGTGTTTGCAGTTGGTCTCTTTTTAGCACCACACGCACAGTGGTGGAAAAATCTTGGCAATTGGAAAAAAGCAGAGGCTCTTGCAGGCTCTGACCCATTCTCCTCTCCTCAGGTGGTCAGTGACTCAGAGGTCCATCTTGATCCATCAAGATCAATTGTTTGAATTGCAGGTTTCTGTATAATGACACCTGCACAAGATATGGGCCTAAAAAAAGTTTAAAATAATTAATATTAAATCCAGTTTAATATAAATTGATTAAGCTATATATTATATATTCCCTATACATTCCATTAATTTCCAGAAACTTCACACCCTATGCATTGCATACTAATCACATAAAGTCAGATGAGGGATGAGGTCAGGGGATGACGTAAGCTATGCAGTTCCGGTTGATTCCACAAACTGCATCTATATTGAGGAAAATCAAATTTTCCATTTTTCTGACTTTTCATTCTGTTATCCATACAGTCCATATATGGAAAGGAAGTTGTGAAAACAGACTATTTTAAAGTTACTGTTTTTGTGATGTCACAACCATGAACAGATTTACATATATCCACCAGTTTAGGCTACAGTTGTTTAGCCCTGCCTATTTATGCTGTAAAGAAAATGTAGATTTCTTCTTGGATGAGGCACAACACAGGACAGCCAATCACAACAGAGGTCAGTAACAAAAACAGTCTGTTTAATTCTGTGAGATGTTAAAATGAGTTATGAATTATGACTTTTTTGGTATATAAAAACAAATGTCATATGCAAATCTCAGGAGAAAAAGACAATTACAGGATATGGGCCCTTTTCCTTATCTAAAAATTCAAATTAATTTATACTGCATACCAATACATTTGGGTTTGTTGGACAATGCTGGTAAAATAACACTCCTCCACTATACATGTTTCAGTAATGGCATGCTTAAACTCGAAGGGCATGTGTGGGCGTACATGTGTGTATGTAGGCACTGAGTGCACAGTTCTGAGGAGAGTGAGATTACACTATAAAATGATTCCATACCGGAGCTGAGAGTCAAAAGCAGCAGAGCAGAACTCAAGGGTCCGAAGGATGAAGACGAAACAGTGTGTGTGTGTGTGTGTGTGTGTGTGTGTAAGGGGAAGAAGTGATAAGAGAGAAGGAGAGATACAGAGGTTTCTAAAGCCAGAGACACACATATACATTTATTCTCTCTCTCTAACCCAGTACCTCTCCAACCTGCAGATTATAGTTTTCTCCTGCTTTTACTCATCCTCGTTTCATCTCTCTCTCTGACTACATTTACCTACATTTACTGCCACTCTCCAATCACTTTTTTCTACGTTTCCACTTCCCCTCTTATCCAGATCAGTGGGTTCATACTGTCTCTACTGAAAAATGGCTCCTTCAGTATGGGAAGACTGCTCAAATCAGAATTGAAAATTGTCTGGTTGAGTGTAGCTGATTTCTTGCTGTCAGTGAATATTGGTGTGGCTGTAAGAAAACTCGTATCTCCATGGTAACAGTAACTTTATAGGAAAAGTGGGGAAAAAAACAGTCATAACGTCCCTTAGGTAGATGTAATATCAGTGTATGTTGTCACTGCTGCCATGTAAATATAACGCTTTAATTTTGGAGCATTTCTGTTGGTTCATTCCAATGTTCATACAGTTTAAAGTAGTTTAAATGAAACGAGTTATGAGGTTTTAGCATGACAGTGACATGTAAATGTATTAATGTCACTTTATTTTATCTTCAGATTATTATTGGGTTTATAACTCATTATCCAATAACTTGCCTTAATTAAAGTTCAAAACGTTTTGCAATCTCTGTTGCAAGTGAACACACACACACACACACACACACACACAAAGATACATTTATAGATGTACTCTCTCTCCATTCTCAATTTTCCCTCCCTTACACTTTCTCATTTTATCCTATTTGTGCTCTCTCTCTCTCTCTCTCTCTCTCTCTCTCTCTCTCTCTCTCTCTTTGTTCTCAGTGCTCGTTTAGACATCATTAAAGCAGGAACTGCTAATGGTGGTTTGAAAGTTTTAAGTATGTGTGTGTGTGTGTGTGTGTGTGTGTGTATGCATGCATGCATGCGTGTGCTGGTAGGACCACTAGCACACTGTGGTATGGTCCCTCTTTTGCATGGTGTGTGGCTAATTAGTTTTCACCAGGTGCTTAAGCACAAAATCATGGTAGGTGTGTGTGTGTGTATGTTGTGACATTTGATCCCCACTGATGAGAGTTCATTAGTTCTTGCTGTTCTAATTACAATTCTTCTCTTATCTTTGCTGATATGTGAAGCATTATTATTACTATAGAAACCACATTCATTCATTCATTCATTCTCATTTTTACACTTCAGAGCCAATGTGGATGTGCACAGGAACATGCACTTACACATACACATATCACTGGGTTTAACAGACTGTGCACTCTCTAACTGTTTGCATTGAAGAAGATCCATCAGTCATCTGGCCTGAGAGACAGAGAGAGGGAGCGAGAGGTAGGGAGGGAGTGAGAGAGGGAGAGGGAGAACCCCTCTTTCCCCTGAGATGAGAAGATTCAAACAGTTCAAATCTAATTACAGAAGAGCAGCTTTCAGCAAAAAGGAATGGCATGCATAATCAACCGGTGTCATAAGGACATCTACAGAGACAAACAGCTGCTTAAGAACACACACACACACACACACACACACACACACACACACACACACACACACACACATATTGTACCAGTGAGGCAGGGGGCCATCCAGACCTATTTGTGAGTAGCTGTGTGTGAAAATGCCAAAATCCTTCCGGTGCGTGCAAGTGTGTGTGTGTGTGTGTGTGTGTGTGTGTGTGTGTGTGTGTGTTGGAGAGAGTGTATAAAACTGTCAGCTGCCATTGAGGTTGACTGAAACTCAGCAGTATTCATTATATATATTCATCTCACACATTTACAGAGCGCTGGGGGCATGCATGCAAAATAAATGAGAATAGTTAAAGTGTTGTAACCACACATTTCTGATAGGAGAAAAATCACAAACACACATATCTACATGGTGAGGACAGTCAATTTGCTGATAATATTCATTATTTTAATTTAAACTGAATAATAGTCATAGATCAGGAAATATACTCCTTCAAAACAATTAATGTCTTTCAGTGAAACGTACTTTTGTCAAAAACCATGTTGTTCTAACATAATTAATAAAGAAATGATGTACATATTTGAATCAAATAAACTTAATTAGCAATTTTTTTAGTGTACACAGTAACATGTTTTCAGTCAGCAAACTCTAAAGTTGACTAAAGTATTATGATAGTATAGTGAAATGTTTTCTGGTTAGCTGGAGACACTGACAAAAAAAGTAGCAGTAGTGTTGTGCGCATGAGCGCACAGATATAATTGATGTTTACGAAAAAAGAGTCTGCTCTGAGGGGCAAAAGCTATCCTCATTACACAAAGACTCTGTCAAAGAACCACACACACACACACACACACACACACACACACACACACACAAACACACACAAACACACACACACACACACAGAAAGAGGGTGAACTGTCTCATGGGAGACAGAGAACAGATAAAGCACACAGAAAGTATCCATATATAATAATAATAATAATAATAATAATAATAATATAACCCATATCTATAATGCATTCATAACTATATGTGTATATACTGTTTATACATACATACATACATACATACACATACACACACACACACACACATACTCACAAAGAAACAAAACCATCGGGCACTTGTGAAACCACCACAAGCTGGCAGCCAATGAGAATATTCCATGGTATAAAACCTCAGCCAGTTAAAACAACCAGAAGTGTGTTACATCACTGCAGCTACTATGAAACACAAGGAATAACAATGTATTTATACAATT
>NC_051211.1:33508749-33543749 GCF_015220715.1 Pygocentrus nattereri | reverse complement strand
AAACATCCTCAACCTTAAACAAGGTGCTCATCCTTTTATTCTTCTCCTCTCCTCTCCTCTCCTCTCCTCACTTCTCCTCTCCTCTCCTCTCTTTCCCTTTTTCTGTGCTCCTCTCTTCTATTCTTTTTTCCCTATGTTCTCTTCCATTTCTTCTCCTGTTCTCCACAATTTGCCCCCTTTCTCTTCTCCTCTTTCGTTCTGTTCTCTTCGCTTCTTTTATTCTTCTCTGCCACTTCCTTTCATCCTTTGTCCTCCAGTCCTATTTTCCACCTTGTTCATTTCTCTTCTTATTCTCCCTCAGTCTTTATTCTGACCCACCGTTGCTCCCTCCCATCATCTTTTCACTTGCATAATCTCTCTTTTCCTCCCTCTCTCTCTCTTTAAATCCTGCCCTAGAGTGTTGAGATCACCTCATACTCACTCATCGTCTTTACTTTAAGCTTCACTACAAATTAAACACACATTTCTCATCATCTGTGAGACTGCACTGTCTTTTCTCCCCTCCCTTCCTTCTTTATCCATGTCTTCCTTCCAGCTCCTCTCATCCTTTTCACTGTAGATTTACTCCTGTTTCACATGTCTTCTGCATTCCATGTATGCAGGCGTACTTCGCTAATGCGATTCCACATGCCTGTGTGTGTGTGTGTGTGTGTGCTTGTATCTAACGAATTGCCCAGACTTTGTGATATGCTTTTTCTTTTTGTTCCTGCGGTTCAGATCATGTTTAGGTTCAGCGGTTTGCTTAGAAAAAAATATTACATATAGATACTTAAATATTGCTGTTGTTGGAAAAAATCATTGTAACTCCAAAATAGTAACTTTACAGGAGAAGAATAAAACCTACTATACTTACAATGCAAGTCAGTGGAACCAGACTTTTTTTTCTGAGTTATTTACGCTGTTTCATTTAGTCCATTTATCATGCAATTTGCATACAATGTAAAGGGTAAGTTTTTTCAGATTATTCAATAACTGGAAAACACCAAAAACAGAGATATGAGGTTTATATGAGCGATATATTTACACATGTAATATAATGCATATTTGGGATTATGTATCACCCCATGCCCTGACAAAGTATAAAAGAGAGAGTGTGTGTGTGTGTGTGTGTGACTGTAAGTGGAAGTAGGTGCAGTGTTGTTGGATTCATTTCTTTCCAGTGCAGTGTTGCTGTGGAGATATCTGGGCAAATAGTTGCACAATTGCACTTTTGGTTTTATAGTCGCCATCAATGTTATGGAGTTGCAATAAAAACCAACAAAATAATAACTCAGGGATTGTTTCAAGAGAAGGGATTTTTTTTACCTTAAGGCTGTGTGTGCTTGATGAAGTCATCAGATATGAGCTCCAAGTGTATAGAAGTTCAGGGATTATTGTATTACTCTGTTGTGGTGCGCACATAAATACTAGATATTAACCCTTTAAACTGGAGGCTTATTTTTCTCTCATTGATTTTGAGACTCATTCCTCAGTGACTGCTGCAAAACTAACATGCAAGTTATGAGAGTGAAGGATCTTTATGGTTTAAGGGGTTAAAGTCTTAAGCTTGCTTTGGACTCACTTTCCATTTCCAGCAGATCTGCTGCCATTTGAGCAACAAGAACAACTTAGCTGAATGTTCATTATGTATCGTATTGGCATGACTTATGTTCACTGGACACTTTATCAGGAACCCCTCTCTTGTATCACCACCTACGCTAAAGACTATACGCCATCTGTCGATGTACAGTTTGTGTAAGCTATCCTCTAGCCCTTCATTACTGGTCAGTTTATTACCACAGAGCCACTCTTGGTTGGGTATTTTTGGGTTTCAGCCTAGCAGTGACACTTACCCCAACCATACTGCTGTGTCTGATACACTTGTATCAGCAGCACACACTCTACCATGACCACTACCCTGACCCTGTCAGTGTCACTGTTGTTCTGAGAATGATCCAAATAATATCTGGACAACAGTGGTCCTGTTGTCAGAAACTGACCAATAATGAATGGGGTAGAGGGGAGCTGATAAACCGTACAGTAACAGATGGACTACAGTCTGTATTTGTACACCTAAAATGGATCTATAAGGTAGGTGGAACTCATAAAGTGGCCAGTGAGTGGAAGTACAAGGTAAAGTGGACGGTAACATTGATGAAATCGGCTCGTTCTTGTGACACACGCGACTATGTATGAATCACAGCTTTGCTGTCGTTACAGTTCCTCTGGAGACTGGAGGCTCCGTGCCTTCCTCCAGCCCACATGCTGCCTTTCTTAGTCTCAGAGAAGAAAGGCTTTCCAAGCTTAGGCCATCTGCTGCTGCAATTATGCCTCTTCAGAACCCATCAAATCCGTCCTGATGGAGATGCTTTTCGTCTGCTCTGAACGTTGGCATTTCGCTAACGGGTTTTGTGCTAATTCTTTTAAAAGACTTCTAAAATCACTTTGTACTCTCGTTCTTTGTAGCATTTTAGCTTAGCTGTATTTAAATGGCTGTGTCTACATGATAAAGTATGCATGATTTAAATAGCTTAGTTACCAAAAAATAGCTGTTTATTAAAGCTAAACTTCAAAGTTCCCCCTGACTTGTATGTTGCAGAGCTGACACAGCCATTCTGGAGCCTGAATTTTGCCTGTACTTTTGTCCATGTTCATAGATAACAGTATGTCATATGGCGTCAGATACCATGTAAGAATGTCTATTCCAGATCATTAATTGATACAATGCTAATTGGTGTATCTGTTACTTGTTAGCAGCATTAGCCTCTAGTGCCAAATTAAAGAATCAAACTACTTACTATGCACAGTTTTACACCATGACTACCCCTTACCCCAAATGTCGATTAGCTAAGACTTGTTTGGTGTATAAAGTTTGCTTGTTTAATTTTGCACTGGAACTTTGAGGCTAATATAATAAAAGTCTGTGGGGCTCAAAAATGTTTCCATGACTTGTTAGGTAAGTTTTTAGCTATTCCTTTAAACTATTTTTGTTTTGCTACACTGTTTTGAAAGCAGACTAATGCACATGGGTGGCAATAAAAGTGTTGGGATGACTAAGGCTTTTCTTATTTCATGTCTCGCCATCTGTAAAAGAAAGGGCAAGTCAGCCAGATGGATGGATGCTTATGGGTAATTGTGTGAAAAATGTAAGATCTCATTTTTTTCCTATATGCCTCTCTTCCATGTCACAGCCCTCTTTCAGCAGCCTCAAAGGAGAACTTGTGCCCTTCTCATTTATCACCAGAACGGCTTACAGTAAAACATTGGTTTCACTGATTTTTGGGTTAAAATTGAAAGAAGAAGCATAACCCCAGTTACATAAGTTACACTGTAAAATCTGAAATAATAATTTAAATGATGGTAGGTTTAAAAGGTTTGGACCACATCATACTATTTTTATGTATTAACGTCGTGCTCACAAGCTTGAAAAGAAGGTGCTGCTAGATGTTTAGGTCTTGAGTGCACCACTGTACTGATGAAGATATGAAGACAATAGATGATTCACCTAAATTCTGTTTAAAACATGCTTGCAAACATCAAATTCATCCACCTGGGAAATGAATCCGAAGCACAACCGACATAACAAATTGTTCTTCCACATGTTGCGTGCTGTTAGACACTTCCACTAGAGAGGTCTCCAAATTTCCAAAACTTACATAATGCAGCTTTAACCTAATCTTGCTCTTAAAGGGGGGTTTAGGAGAAAGAATTCAGAAATCTGTGATCCCTCATTAACACAATATTGAGATTTCCTTTAAGGGAATCTTTAGATAGCTTTTCCTTTTGCTATTAAAGGCTTGATTAAGCAAAAAAAAAAAAAATCCAATTTACACAAATTTCCACCTTACCCCAAATATAGTTGATGATTCAAGGTGTATTTTGTATTGGATGTTAAGGAGGTACGAAATGAATATGGCTAACAAGTAATGCAAGTCTGTGTCAGCCATTATGTGGTAAATCACTCTCCTCGGACTTGAGTACACACCGTATGCCTGTGTATACTCACCACTGCACTAGTGCTGTAATCAACACAAATGGACAAAAGTACACGTTTACAGTTGTGCATCATACTTGTGTATGAAGCTAATGGGTATAGCATATGCATTAATTCTTAGCTACATTAGCCTTGTAGCTCCAACGTAAAACTAAAAGTAGGAAACTTCAGACAACAGACATGTCTTTGGCTGATCCACTATGTCTACGATAAGGAGATTTTCATATAATGGATGTACAATTGTGTTAGTAATGATAAGATTTTAGCATGATGTCCCCGCCTACACTACTGGTAGTTACACCACAATTGTGCTGCCGTACAACATACTTACAAACACACCCTCACACTCCTGCAGTGAAGTGTTCTGCAGGTCCTATGTTTAGCTTCTGTGTCTAATATTGCATTCTAATGCATATCTCACTTTCTTTCTCTCTCTCTCTCTCTCTCACTCTCTCTCTCTCTCTCTCCCTCTCTATCTGTCTGCGTTCTCCATGAGGGAAAGATCAATGCGGTGGTTAGAAGTGTGCGCTCTGTCTCTTTTTCTCTCTCCCTCCTCTTCTCCTTTTAGAAGCGTCGGGCCGTGGATAAAGCGCTCCACACACACACAAAGCATCAAATGGAGCGGCCGAGCACCTGTGCACTGTGCTCACACACACGCATATACACACACACACACACACGCACAGTACACTTAATAACTGCTTATCACACACATGAGCTCACATTATTAACATGGTCACAGACTTTGATGCACACACACACACACACACACACACACACACACACACACACACACACACACACACATACATACACACACACTCTTTTTATACTTGTGACTCCAATAGACTTCGGTAGACCTCTGCTCAGTGCTGCAGTACAGTGAACGTGTGTTATTACTTATTCCAGACTGCATTGTAGCCAGTGTGACTTGCTTTGAGACTCCACTGCAAGTGAGTGCGCGTGTGGGTGTGTTTGTGTAAAAAGTCAAATAAAACCAGGACTAACCTACAGGACCAACAAAATGGGGGTGACTTTATAAAGTCCATGTTTCAGTGAAACTATATATAGGCATCTGTTAGTTGACGTAACAGATCTGCCCGTTGGCCCTGTCCTCTGAGTGTGTTCGGCTGTCCAATGTTTGAAAAGATGCGGTGGCTGGCATCACAGGTCTCAGAAAAAGCCTGTGCTAGCCTTTGCCGCTTGTGACTGGGGGATTCCTAACTAGTGGATGGAATTGGGTACAACTAAATCAGACAACTGGGAAATAAATAAATACAGTATTTATTAATTTATCTAATTTCCAGTCAAAATGGCCATTCAGCACATGTTATTCAGGACTACTCAGAAGCCTCAACGACTAAATATAATATAATTTTTTCCATTATTTAGTGTGACCCTTTGTCTTTAACAGTTTACAACAATAGTTCTATTTACTAGTTCTGTCCAAGAAATCTGCAGGGAATTAGAAATCTGCAATCTTAGAAGTCAGTTGCATTTCTGTTTCACATGATCCAGACAAACCCAAACATGTTCACTGATATTGAGGTCTAAACTCTGGGGTGGCCAGTCCGTTGACTGAGCACTGAGTTATCTTCTCACAAAAAGCAATACTTTAAATATTCAATAGGTATTTGGACTGGAAATGAACAAATGAAGGTGTGGTCTCTGATTTTTGTACAGTGCTGTAATATTATACATATTACAATAATATACATACATATTTATAATACAAATAGGACAAATGTTTCCTGCTATGTCCTGACAACATATAAAAACTAACCTGGGTGTGTTTTGTGTGAGTGTGTGTGTATTGTCAAAAAAAAGAGCTCTTTTAGCATATTGCCAACATATGGCTCGCTTCCGCCATGAGCTCCAAAGCAGCCTGTTCAGAGCAATTTTTTTCATTGGGTCATGACTGTGTGTGTGTGTGTTTATGTGTGTGTGTGTCTCACAGGTGTAATTTGGCTAGCTCAGTGTGGCTGGAGGCTGATCACTCAGCACACGGATGGCGTTGTTTATTTTATTGACTGTCATGTTTTTCTTAGCTTTTCTTTTTTCCCTATTCTCTCTTTCGCTCTGTCTCTCTCTCTCTCTCTCTCTCTCTCTCTCTCTCTCTCTCTCTCTCTCTCACACTCCCTCTCTCACTCGTTTCTGTCTTGCCAGTGTCCGTCTGTTCCTGCAAAACCGTGTGTGAAAATGTTCTTGAGACTGAACGGAAGAACGACACAGAGAGAGAGAGAGAGAGAGAGAGAGAGAGAGAGAGAGATGTATCAGTGATGTATTGTGAACTCAGCCATCTGTTCCTACGTTAATTGGCAGGCATGACGATGTTTTTCCAACCCATAAACAGTAAATGAACGCATTCGCCTCCCCCATTACAAACCAAACTCCAATACACTAACACACACTGCCCTAATAACTGTGCTTCTGGGGACGAAGCGCTTAGCTAACAGCGCTAAATAACAACGCAAACCCACGTTTACCGGCGCGCAGCCCCATTTGTGCCCGTGCATGTGAGAGGGGCTAAACGCTGTGCTAAATGCTGACTCAAGTCATAAACTAATCCTTCCATGAGTCATAAAACCAACACACACTCTCTACCACCCAGCACTTCTGTACTGGCTTCTCTATAAAGCAATAGTTTGGCAAAAAATCTCATTTACAGTATTTTGCCCCTTTACCTCCGTCTTGATTTTTATTTGGTTACAACCTTGGAGAGCAAAACAGTTGTCCAGCAAGCCACGTTCACACATCCATTTCAATGTTTTCCACTATGAGCTAACTGAGCATTTTCTTTCAAGGACAGGTGGGGTGATGGGACAGGCAGGTGAAACATGCTGTTGTTGGTTTATATTAATTTTCTCAGTTGCTGGTACAAGGTGACAATCAAAAATTAGAAGAGGGAAAAATTATTAGTTTAATGGAAGATTATATTAAGAATCATATCTAATATGACAAGGAGCATGAACTAACAAGATAAAAAAAGGACAATTTTGACTTTGCTGTTGACTTTATAGCCCAGGGCGTAGCCAATGGGTTGCCAGGGGGGGTCAGTGCATGAGAGGCAAATCTAGTGCCAATGCTACAGTAGATTAGCGTGTTACCCAGTCAAATATTATAATGTTACCCCACAATTATTTTTCTCTTGGCAGTTTGGCACCCCAATAAAATCACTGGGTCTAACATGGCTACCCCGCCGAAAGCCGTCTGGCTAGACCCCTGTTTACAATTGGGACTTATAGTTGGGACTGGCAAATAATTTCATGCTCCAGTCCACCAAATCAGTTTCACACTTGAATGAGTACACTAATGTATATATTGGCAGATTTACTTGTCTCAGATATTATTTATTGAAACAAGGAAAATTGTGGGACTAATAAGTATCAATTAACTGCATCATTTCTTGATGGCATACGACACTTTGACTAGATAAAATTGCTTAGTATAGAAATAGGTTAAATAATCTTATAATATTCAAAAGACATCATAATTAGAAATGTTAGATTGGATTAGACTTGCTTAGATACCTAACTGAATACTAGTTTTATTGTTGTGTAATGGAATAGTTGTTTTGTCAACCTACTACTTAAACAAGTTAACAGTGTATAGAAGAGTAAAACGCTATGATTCTGAGATGGACTGAACTCTGTATCAGCACTATATTTTTACTCAGCGCTATTGTGCATCGGCAAAGCAAAAGTGGCTTATTTTTATGCACATATCTCCTCATCATCCACTCCTGCAGTGTTATTAAAGCGTCAGAGGAGAGTTCAGACTGTCCTCTACCCGAGAGATGAGAGAGAGAGAGAATAATGCTAGGGATAACAGAAAAGCACGTTCTTAACTCCCTCCATCTCTCTGTTCTGTAAACTAGAGCACAAATCATAACATCCTGGAATCTGTTCACACTGGAGGAGTTTTTAAGAGCAAAATGAACAGCATCCTTTCTTTTCCTTTCTCCTTCTATTTCTCCCTCTGTAAGACTAATTCTTTCTTTTTTCATCCTCTCTTTCCTCTTTTATATGTGGTTATTTGGGTTGGAGAGTTCAGTGCCATTTGTTTTGAGTACTTTGTGGACACATTAAAGATATATAAAGTCTCTCTACTTGTTCCTCACTTTTTCGTTTCTCTCTCATTACATGCCTAACCTCTATTCTCTTTCTTTTCACTATTATCCTCTCTTTCTTTCGTTTTCTCCCTTTCTCCTTCTATCTTTCTCTCTTCACTGTCTGTTGTTCTGTCTCTCACTTTTTCCACTTGTCTCTCCATTTCTCTCTCTTTCATTGTTTCACTCTCTCCATTCCTTCTCCCTCTTTTTTCTTATTCTTCTTATTTTTCTTATTTTCTTTTTCGCTTTCCTCTATTTTTCTCACATTCCATCATTATTTGTCCTCTTTCTTTGTTTCTTCCTCTCTCTGCCTTGGTTTCCATCTTTGACTCTGACTATCTCTCTATTTTGCTCTCTCTTACTTGCTCTGTCATTCCTTCACTCTCTCCTTTTCTTTGCTCTTCCATCTTCTCTCCCTCTCTCTTTGCCTTTTTATGTTCTATTTCTCTCTTTGTATTGTAGTTGTTTACTTGGTCAGTTCATCAATAACATTTGCCACAATGTGGTTACCACAAAAGTCATTCACAATGAAATTTGGTGTGTGTGTGTGTGTGTGTAAATGTTTCAGTGATGCCCTTGAAATTGTTGCTAAGTGCATTGAATTGCAGAGCTGAGAAAGAGAGAGGGGTAGAAGGAGTGAGAGAGAGAGAGAGAGAGAGAGAGAGAGAGAGAGAGAGAGAGAGGGAGAGAGAGAAAGGCAGAAAATGATGGAGGGTGATAGAAATAGGCAGAAAAAATTAAGAGACAGCACAAAGAGGAAAAGAGAACAGAGAGAGTGACCAACAAAAAGATGGAGAGAGATAGAGTCAGACAGAAAGAGAATAAAGCACAAAGAGAAACATTATGTAGAGATAGACAGAAAGACAGACCAACAGAAAAAAATATGCAGAAAGAGATAAACAGATAGAAAAAGATGAAGAGAGACTAAGAGAGAAATGAGAGGAGAAATGAGAGAAGAGAAAGAGCACGACTGAGACAGACAGAAAAAGATGGAGTGAGAAAGAGAAAATAGAGACAGAGAAAGATGAAGAGAGATAGAGAGAAAAGAGAACAGATGGGGAGATGTCAGATGAAGAATCTTCTGTCCAGAAGCTTTGCGTCACATATACACACACACACACACACACACCCACACACACACACACACACACACACACACACACACACACACACACTTGTGGCAGGTTTGATGGTGGTCCAGCTCGAGGTCATTATCATCTCTCCTGATGTCTGCAACACACTTCCCTTTGCACCTGCTGTCTGCCTGCCAGGAACACACACACACACACACACACACACACACACACGCATGCACAGGATGTGTGCTATGTAGTGGCTTGTCTCCAGAATCACGGGGGTTGACTTCTGGAGGCATGTGGAGAGGCGTGTGTGTGTGGTGTACGGTGTTAGGGTGGGTGTGGACAGTCAACGGCTCCACCCTGGTTGCTGTGGCAACAGTGTAAAAAGTAAGGAGGGGTGTCAGTAGGATTTTGGGTGATTCTGTCATAGTGCTGACTCTGACTTTTCAGTGTCTGTGTGTGTTTATGTTCACTGAGTTCATAGCTCTAGTCTGCTGGACACAGCTTACAGCACTACTGTGTGTGTGTGTGTGCGTGTGTGCGTGCGTGCGTGCGTGCGTGTGTGTGTGTGTGTGTGCGTGCGTGCGTGTGTGTGTTCAACTGTTCAACATTTCTTGTGAATCATAGAGGATGAAACTGTCTTAAAGCAGTCGCTGGATACTGACAGCTACTTTTCAGCAACTGAATCCCTTTCTCTCTCACTCCCTCGCTATCTGTCTGATCTTTCTCTTTGTGACACTCTATCATTCTTTAATCTCTTTTCCCTCCCTCTCTGATTCCCTCTCCTCTATCTTTTCTTCCTTCCATCACTATGTCCTCCTCTTTACATTGCTTTTCTTCTCTTTTCTTTTTTCCTCTACCGCTATCTGTCCATCACTCTTCCTGTCTTTTCTTTCTCTCCCTCCTCCCTCTTTTTGTTCACTCTTTTTCTCTCTTTTAATTTGTCTTTGTCTTGCACTCTATCTCTACCCCTCTTTTATCTTTCTTTCTCTCTGCTCTCTCTCTGCCTCTTCTCTGTCTCTGTCATCTATCTATCTATCTATCTATCTATCTATCTATCTATCTATCTATCTATCTATCATATTTCTGTTTTTCTCGCTGCTTCTGTTACTATTTCTCTTTCTCATATTTGTCTCTTTCTCTCGTTCATACACGATTCAACGGACCGCGTTACTGTTATCTATAATAACAGATTAAAATTTCATAGACAAATAGACAAATTTCAATGACTACTGCACTTCTGTCCATATTTATAGATAACAGTACATCATACAGAGTTCGCAACCACATAAGCAGTTGTAAGCAGCTATTTGGGATTATTTAACTCTGCACAGTTTGAGGAGAATGTGTGATGATTTAGGCATGCAGTTAGCACCATGCTAACTGGTGGGTTATAATCTCCTATTACTTGTTAGCTACTTTAGTCTCAGTGTAAAACTAAAGAAGCAAACTTCAGACACTAAACAGTTGAGGAGAAATTTTGTAAAACAGTTGCCAAAAAGATCACTTTAACAAGCATAAATTTGAGGTTTCTCAAAATAAAAAAGAAAGAAAAAGGAAAGAAATTAAGAAAGAAATATGTTTTTATGTCAGACGTTAGAAGAAAAGTGTTTGGGTTTCTCAAGCGAAATGAAATATCCAGCTTATCAAAGTGTGATACTGCTGTGTGTGTCTGTCTGTCTGTGTGTGTGTGTGTGTGTTCCTCGTTAGCGTGGGGGTGTAGTATCTCTTCAGCATTCTGCTTCATTAGCGAGTGTGACATTTACTGCTTTATGTTTTTTTTCCTTTTGTGCCATCGTTCGCTCCAAACGTTACTATGGTAACCCGAACCCCAAGCCTAACTGTCACACTTGGAACAAGTGAAGTGATTAACGGAGCATCTTTTTTTTTTTTTTTTTTTTATTACACACATGCGCATCCACACACAAAAACACACTTGAAGTCACACTGAGCCGCTTTGTGAAGAGATACGTGTCACTTTGCACAGTCATATGTTTACTTGTCATGGTTTTAATTGAAAGAGAATCATTTGTGCTGCTCTTCTAAAAACAATTTGTTACACATTGTGATACGTTTATTTCTTTTTACACTTTTTATTCTGTGTAGAGTGGGATTATTTTGAGTTGCCCCCTCCAGACTCTCAATCTTCTATTTCTATTGTTCTCTCTTTTGCTGTCATTCTTTCTTTTTTCCTTTTTTTCTTTATCTCTCTGGTGACAGAGATGAGTGAATGGATGCTGTGGTTGATGGCTGTGATGACAGGGACTGCCTTGCTTCAAACGCCTTGACTGTGCGACCTTGGCACATGTACACATGCACATACACGTCAATTTAGCAATTTAGACAAGAGACAAAAAAATGACACTTAAAAAAAACAAGGTCATCAAAGTGCCTCCATTTTATAACCATAGGGGGTTGAAAAACCACATGAAAGCGATAGAAGAAGAAAAGTGATAAGAAAGCTAGAAAATGACTTGATGGAAGGGAGAGAGAGAAGAAGATGAAGAAAGAGATGCAATTCCCTCTGATTAAATGCGGATGGACTTTGTGTTTTGTTTGGCGCAGCGAGTAAGAATAAAGTCGTTTTTGGCCTCCAGTAAGCTTAATTAGGATCATAGAGATTTACTGATGACTAGCATTAAAGCATCACCTGTCGTCAGAGATTGAGAGAGAGAGAGAGAGACAGAGACTGAGAGAGAGAGAGAGAGAGAGAGAGAGGCAGGGCGAGTGAGCAGCTGTCTGACAGGCGGGTGGCAGCTTCCACTGATGGTATGGTTAAAAAAAGAATCGTCCTGTTTTTGGACACCACATGCATGCCCACACACACCTCTTTTTCTCTTGTGCGTGTGCAAACACACACAGACTTGTCAGCTCTCTCAGCTGCACTTTTTTAAGAGAGGAAATTACATGTTCTCTACTTCCCCCAGCTGCCTGTCAACATGCTGTGTGTGAGAGTGAGTGTGTGTGTGTTTGCGGTAGAAAAAAAAGATATGAAGGATTCTCAGTCAGATCATAATTAGCTGCATTTCAATTTACCTGTGTCTCTCTCTCCCCTACTCAGCTGAGAAGAGCTGGCTGGGTTTGCTGTAATGACGTGGTGGGCTTGTTAGCCAGTGACTGCATGTCAAATTTCTCTCCAATTCTTAAGCCCAAGCATACCAACACAGTGCAACATTCTCAAAAAAACACCAACTTCCTCCAAGAAAGTACACTTTTCCATGAAAATGCATTAACAACCACTAATAACCAGTCCACCAACAATGTCCAACAGTCCACCAACAATCACCAACAGTCCATCAACAAATGCAATTCATATCCAGTAAACACCATGATTCTCAAATAAACACCATTATTTTCCAGCAACATGCACCAATATTCTCCAACAAATACCAACGTTCTACAAACTCTATTCTCCAATAATCACCTACATTCCACAATCACAAACATTTTACAACAATCACCAACAGTCCACCAACAAACATAGATACTTCACCAGCAATCACCATCCATCATTCTCCAACAAATAATTCAATAACACACCCAAATCATTTTCCAGCAAACATCATTCCCAACAATCACCGACATTCCATCTCACAATCATCAACTTTCCATCAACATAAACACCAACACTCTCTATCAAACACCAACATTCATCAACAAACATCTTCGGTCTCCAACAGATTGTGTGTACTTATGAGCTTTAATTAGTTTAATAACAATTCAATACACAGGACTGTAGTCAATTTTATTCTGATTCAGGTGGATATTTGAGAATTAACTGGCAATTGTCAATTGTATAGATCAAAAGTGAAAGACAAAAAAAAAGGAATTAATGGTCAATATATAATTGATGGTGTAATCCAGTTATGAGCCTGAGAACTGAAACAGAGCAACAGGCCTGCTTCTAGACCACGAGCTTCTGTCAGTGAAAGTATGCCTTCAGTGTGGCTCAGCTATAATGAACATCATTTACATACAGACTTTATCACTGTAGCTGAATAAAGGCTAGTTTATGTCTCTCGGCTCCCTTCCTGGCTGACTAGTTTGAGTGCAATGATGTGACTGACCTCACATTCACATAATACTAGCTTCGCTAACAACCCATAAGTGTCAGGGACGAGAGAGAGAGTGGTCACTGCAGAAACATTTGAGAGCAGACGAATTTTACATTTAGTTGAATTTGCGTTGAGTGATTTCAGGGTACTTTTTTTTTATGCCTTTCAGTCGTATCTCCACTAGAGGCAAGACACAGCTCACCATTTCGTTAGCAATGACAGTGCGCGTCTATGATGTAGGCTTTTATTACTTTTGAGTAGGCGGTGGTAAAGAGGCAGTGCAGACTGACAAATTACACCAATCACATGCCACTCAAGGGCTGGTAGCATCAAGGGCCAGTAAAGATGCGTCAGCCAGTGAATTTCATATTTCTCACTTTGTTTTAATTATTGCTGGTTTGGTATATTTATTTTAACCATGAATTATTCTAGTGCTGCAAATGATCAGTACATTCTTGCTTGTAATCATAAGAAGTAAAAGTACCAGAGTGGAAAGTGAATTTCTTAGTAGCATTTATAAAACATGTGTAATAATTAAATATTTTAGTGTATACAATTTTCATATATATATATATATGAGTATGTGTGTGTGCACCTTAAGTTTTAAAGGACATATATTTTTATTTAGCTCTTAAGATCCCACTTTAATGATTATTAGTAGTAAGAATTTAAATAATAATGAAAAAAGTATTAATGAATTTTGTGTAAAATTGTAAAATGTTCAATGTAAATTTAAATGTCCCTGAGTCTCAGAATATTAAGTACCAGAGATTTAGAACTAGAGATCGAGAGAGAGAGAGAGAGAGAGAGAGAGAGAGAGAGATTTATTGCTAAGCCTTCAGGTGGTCACAGTGCTGATTTAAGCCGAAGTGTTCTTTATATCAGCAACACACACACTCACACACGCTCACACACGCACACATACATGCTCACACATACATACATACACACACACACACACATTTTGGAGGGCCACAGGGTGATAGAAAGTCTAGTTAAGCCATTAAGGCAGACAATTGGTTCAAATTGAGAGGGAGATGGAGAGAATGAAAGAGAGAGAGAGAGAGAGAGAGAGAGAGAGAGATATGAAGAGAATGCTGAGGCAGGAGAGGATCCACTTGACAACTTAATCTGAGCCCCGGGACCTACACACACACACACACACACACACACACACTTGACTGCTAGAAAAAGACTTGAAGAGATAGAAAGGCATAAAACTGAAGAAATGTACTATTATTATTAGCACCAGCGATGATGGTCAGGCCACCCACTGCCTCAGCTGTGTGTGTCAGGGCATAGCTACTCACTTAGAAGCCAAGCCCCTTCAGATTTCTGACCGCTTAAGAACGGAAGTCCTCTGATGCCAATGACAAGCTACAAAACATAATTACTCTTGCTCTCTTATTATATAGGATGAACCCAAACACACTGAGTTCTTCTTTCCCCTACCTAAGCTCTCCTTAGGTCGTCATCAGTTTTTGGCAGACACCGTCACCATGGCAATGTTTATATTGCCGTCACTGGTCATATTCAGTCGCCAAGTGATTTGAGCATTAGGAATTGCAATAGCTATCAAGATGGACAATTTTAATGTCAGAAATAGCACCATCAGTAGCTTTAAGAGGCACAAAATGAAAGCATATGTCTCATAATCTGTATTCTCTTTAAATGCATAATCTACGTCCTGTATTAGTCTTGATATGTTGTCTAGCTTCTTATAGCAGTGCAAGACAGCACTTCTTTTTTTCCCACAGTCATGCTTGCTCAACAATACCATCTTTAATTGGCAGTAGCTAAGGGGTGCGATAAAATCCCCCTGCTCGATCATTTCTAAACTTAGCTGTGCTGGTTCAAAGCTAGTAGCTAGTGAAATAAGTAAGCAGTTAAGTTCACTGTGGTAAAGAAAACAAGGTTCAATCCTGCTGACGAGAATATATAGCCAGCAGCCATTCGCCCAAGATGCCTATACCTGTTGCTGTAAAATGTAGGCTTGTGGTTACGTAGCCAGTACCTGCTGTGCTATGCTGTTAGCTTGACAGTTAATGGAATGGAAACGCTACACTGAATTTGGCTACTTGATGGCGGCTATCTTCACTTTAACAAAGTCTCTATGACATAATGTTAGCAGGCCCCTCAACTTGTAACCAGGACAAAGAACAAAATTCTGGCTATGCTACAGTTTATGTGTGTGTTTGGTTTTAATCTCTTTATAGGGACCTAATTGCTCCAGTGTCTTGGAAACATGAATCCCTAGTGGTTGTGGGGACATTTCCTTTTCCACTTTTCTTCCTCAAAACTGTAGCTTTTATTAGAAAAATAGGTCAGAAAAAGAGACCAAATCTGATCTGAGGTTAAGGTTAGGGTTGGGTTACAAACACACCCACACACAGACACACACAGCAGTACACACAAGTGCGTATGTGTGTAGTGCATTGGTCCTGCCAGGCATCCCTGTGACTTGTGCCTTTGTCTTCTTGGAGTCGGACCTCGTAAAACAGAACAATTAGCAATTGTATATGTGACAAGCGCACAGCACCCTGACACTCTCTGTCCCTTCTCTCTCGCGCACTCTCTCTCTTTCTCTCTCTCTTGCTCTCTTTCTCTTTTTTTCTTTCGCTTTCTCTCTTTTATTCTCTCTGTTTCTCTCTCTCTGACTCGTGCTCTGTGGCCCCTGGGTTTGTGCGATGCTCGTTTCTTTTGCCTTTATTGCTCCTGATTGGCGTTGAGGGGGTGCCCTTATCGCCGTGGTAACTGCTGGGGGATTTATTGAGAGGCGGTTGCCGTGGGGACCTGCTAACTGGGCGATGTCGTTTAAATCGTTTAAAGACTTTGGCGTCTCAGCCGAGCGAATCGGCTCCTTCTGCAAGAGATGGATGAACAGAGTTCAGAGGTGTGTTTCTCTCTCTCTGGCTTTTTTTCCTCTTTTTTCCTTATTCCTTTATTCTTTTCCCCCTTTATCTCCGTTTCTCTTTCCTTCACTAAATCTCAGAATATCATACTGTGCATTCAGAGAAAAAAAAGAAAAAAATGGCTTCCACCATGGCCCTTCATACACGAATTAACAAACCATTGTCTTCAGTTCGCTTTATTTCTTTCCTTTTCATTTTCACCTTTTGCTTTCTTCGTCTTGCTTTCTTGCACACATCTCACATAAGCTATGTGTTCTTTCGGCGGTAATCTAGAAATGCTAATATTTCTATTTGTGCCCTTTTTGTTCTCTTTCTTTCTTTCAAACTTTTCTTCTATCGTCTTTAGCTTTCTTCTCTTTTTCTGCACATTTCACACAGCTACATGTTTCTTGCAGCTTATGTTATTGTATTTTATTGTACTCTATATTATCCTTTGCTTTTTTGTTTTCCTCTCTTTCTGTCATTCTTTCTTTCTTTCATTATGCCAGCGAGGCATTGTGGCCTTGTCATTCTCTCTTTCAGCTCGACATTCTTTCCTTAAAGAAAGTTTCCTGAAAGACTTCTTGTATCTTTCTTTCCTTTGTACTTTCTTCCTTACTGATTTTTTTCTATCTTTGACACTGCTCTCTTTCTTTCTCACTGCTCCCTTTTTGCTGTAATTTAACTCTGGAGATGCTGCAATTTTCTTTTCTTTCAAGCAGTATAATCACATTTCCCCCTTTAATACAAATGTATTCGATCAGTAAAGACATGTTTCGTGTCTGAAGTTTGCTTCTTGCATTTTGTACTGGTCCTTCAACTCTAATGTAGCTAAAAAGAAATGGAAGCTTATACCCTACCAATTAGCATCATGCTAACTGCATGATCATTACATGCTGGCCTCAAACCATGTTGAGTTGTTAAGTACTCTCAAATTGACTTGCTTATATGGCTTTCGCCACTGTGTAACATACCGTTAGCTGACGTTTGCATGGCTACAGACAGCAGTAGTCACCCTAAGGCCTAAATTTTTTTGTAGTGTAAAGGATAAATTTGATTTAAAGGTGTAAATTAGATTTTTCACTGAATTATTTCTTTAAATTTTGTCCTTGTTTATGCCATGAAAACACAGAGATCCAAGCAGCTGCGGTATTAGAACAAGAAAAAAAAATGCTGCGTCATTCAGTGTCAGACTTTCACTTCTGAATATGGATTTGTATATTTTTGGATTCAGCAGGGAGGAGCATATAATGGTGTGGGGGGGGGGTCTCTCTGTCTCTCCCCATCTATTCATCTGTCTCTCTCTCCCTCTCTCTATTTGTCTCTTCCTCTGTGATTCCTGCTTTTGCGCTGTCAGTCGCCCTCTTCATCATGTTTTCCTCTCCCTGTGTCTTACTTCTCTCCATCTCTGATTCCAATTTTAAATCGTTCCTCTTCATTTTTTTTCTCTTTCTCTCTCTCGCTCTCGCTCTCTCTCTCTCTCTCTTTCTCTCTCTCTCTGCCTCCGATTCCATCCTTTAAATCCTGCAAAATGTATTGGTGATAGGGCGGTATTATCACTAAGGGGTATTTCAACACACACACACACACACACAAACACAATTTGTATCCCTGCTTTGACTCAACACTCTAAAACTAGGCCTCTTCTCAGTGCATGCTGTGTTAGTGCGCTTATATTTCTACTGTGCACACATGTTTTACCTTTTTCTGCTGCTAGTTAAAAACAAGCCACAACATGATTCCTTTCTGTTTTAAACTTATACATTAAACTACATTATTCTACATAATACAAGATCTGATTATTACTGCTGTTGGGACAAAACCTTGTATCTCCATTTTTGTCTATTTTCAGTTCTTGAGATAGTTTGAAAAGGCCTGTTGCCCTACATATTGTTTCTAAATTTCATGATAAATGGACCAAAAGAAATGACCCAAAATTATCGGAAAATCATCTGTTTACATTGACATTTACATTAAAAGTAAAGTATATTTGTTTTGTTTTTTTTTCGTGTTCTGTAGTTACTATTTTGGAGATATGGGTTTTTGTTTCAACAACAACAATATTATACTTTATTATACTACTTTATTTTATGCTATAGGTTTGAACAGACAGTTCCACATGTAAAAAACATGTACTGTGAAAAACTATGAACTTATTTGCATTCAGTAGTTCATACTACATTAAATCTAAATAAATATGACAATTATCTACTTCGTTAATTATATACTTAAGCATATATTAGTTTTTAAGTACTAATATTATCCATGAAATGCACAAAAAACATATTGTGAATTACTGCTATCACAGTAATGATAAATACTGTCATAGAGCCCAGACCTACTTCTCATACAGACAAGCAGCATGAGAAAGTCAGCTAATGGTCATTTTTGTGTCATTTAATTGTATGTAATGATCCAGGATGTCACTGTTGGAAATCAGAATCATACTGTCTATAACCAAAAGCTTGTTTTCATTAATTGGTCAGAAAGAATAACAACTGCAGGCTATCTGGTGAGTAAGATTCACATGATGTGTTTTGATCTGGACTTTTGAGCATAGTACATGAACATTTTGAGCAAAATCAAATTTGGGCCAAAAGATCAATGCATCCAGCAGGGTCAGGAGGAAGTGCTATTGGCGCTGTTTTATCTGAACATCTGTTTTATCCTAGCATCTGTTATAGACATTCTGCTGAATGTAGTGTCCAGTTCAGTTGGTTCTGCTGGTTGAAAGCAGCTGCTGGAGAGCAAAACCCAAAAGCTAACCCAAACCAGAGAGGTTTCCGTTTCCCCCGGGGCCTGCAGAGCCTCTGACAGTGAAGTGTGATTTGTGGAGACGTAACAGGACAGTTCATGCTGACCTTTGAAGCTTTTTGAAACACTGGAGAAGACATTTCTGATGAAAGCCTTTGTCGGGCGGTGAAGTGAATTTGCAGTGAAATGAATCTGTGTGTGTGGGTGCACGCGTGTGTGTGTGTCTGTGTGTGTGTGTGTATATATATATATGCCTCTGTCTCTTTTTCTTTCTTTCTCAGTTAAATTCAGATGCATTTGCTTCTGACAGTACATTATTTCAATATTTCAGTCTCAGCATAACGGTTATATAGGTTATACAACAGGAGGTTTCAAACTTGGCGATATGTCATCATTATTGCGAACAACTGTGTCACAATACACTTTTCTGAGTACATGATCTATCTTATTTCTCTCTCTCTCTCTCTCTGTGCAGTAACGGCACAGCTGGTAAGATGAACGGGGCTCTGGAGCATTCGGATCAACCGGACCCGGACGCCATTAAGATGTTTGTGGGTCAGATTCCTCGCTCATGGTCAGAGAAGGAGCTGAAGGAGCTGTTTGAGCCGTACGGAGCCGTCTACCAGATCAATATACTGAGGGACCGCAGCCAAAACCCACCGCAGAGCAAAGGTAGGTACACATGCACTCATAAACACAAACACACTTGCTCTGTACTTTCACACCTTCACAATCAACATCCATATCAGTTTTGAAATGATCAGTACTAACACTGTGTGTGTGTATTATGTGTCTTGATTGATTTGAACCTTTAGCGGTCTCGCAACATTACTGTCATTTAGCTATACTATTTAAAAGTGAGCACACAATCAGTTACATAGCTAGTTTCATAATAAATTGAGCTGGCCACGTTCCGTCATTACATTTACAGCATTTAGTAGACACTCTTATCTAGATGACTTACAAAAGTGCATTGTTGTCCATGCATAGATTATTTCTTAACTATTGTTAATAGGTAAGAGTCTAAAGTACCCTTGAGCTAAGATGCTGCCCGAAAGAGAAATCAGCGCTGATACCTAGAAAGAAAGATCTACATTCTTTCATAGTTACTACTGCAAGGTTGGACGAGCTTTACAGAATAAAAATTACAGTCAACGTGATGAGAAATTGTTGTACACAATTCAGACAAAATACCAAAATTTTACAAATTATGTGGTTTTATGAAAGGTCATGCTGTTAAGATATGTATTTTTTATTTATGTAGTATTTCTGTATTTATGTATTTTTGTGGCACAGTTGTGGCACAAAAATGCACTTTGAAAAGGTTGCACTGTGAAAAGATGCACAAGTGACTGAGTTATCTCCTGACCTTGTAGAGACTTTGTATGGCTTTTTTGAATGGCAGTTTTTCATTTGTATCTAAAGATTTCTGTCTTTTCTGCTGTCTGTCGCTGTCTCCAAGAAACTTGAGTTTCTAGATATATGATGAGTTCTGAGTAACAGAAAAAAAGTAGTCTGCATCACTGTACCAGTCCTGGAGGCCCACTGTCCTGCACATTTTAGAGCTTGCCCTGATTTAACACACCCACTCAATAGCTCATTGTCAATGAGCTGATTAGTTGGGTCAGGTGTGTTGGGAGCAGCGTATACCCTAAAAAGTGCAGGGGAGTGGGCCTTCAGGACCACAGTTAAGAAACACTGGTGTACACGATACGCCAGAAATACACTATCCACTAGGAAACCTATACTATAATTTGCATATACCCACTTATAATACATAGTAATGTGCTATCACCAATATTATCACTATATATGAAATGTTTACAGAATTTACAAAGCAGTACTGACTTAACATTGTAATTTAAGGTGCCATGGAAAAGCAACACTCCCTGTGTCCAGTTGCCTGTCAAACTAAAAAACAAAACCTTACAGTGTCCTACAAATGAGAGTCTGGGTAAACCCCTCCCCTAAAAACAAGTCCTAGCTTAGAAACTGTAAGTAGACATGGGCATGTCTGATATGCTTTGTATGCCCATGCTTGCATGGCCCCTCAGTTTACAGAGTCTAAATGAACATACTGAACATAGTAAGTAAAGTAAAATACTTAATGTTAGAAATATACCAAAAGCATTCAAAAGTATATTTGGAGAAGACTTAAATGTTATTATATGATAGATATTTATGTAGCTAGGTAAGTGTTTTAATTGTGCTGCTGAGTGCTAGCTAGTTTTGCTAACAGTCACACACTTTACTCCCTACTTTAGACTAGATTACAACAATTTATATGCAATAGGTTGATTCCTCCCTCTCATAACCGCATAACTTACAGATTAGTTCCATGTTGACTAAGAATGTTTTAAGATTTAAAACTGCATAATAATTTTGCACTTTAATGGATTATTTATTAAAAACACCTAACTTGTACTTCCACTCACTGACCACCTTATTAGAAACATCTGCTTTGTACTTCCACTCACTGGCCACTTTATTAAAAGCTCCTATCTTGTACTTCCACTCACTGGCCACTTTATTACAAACACCTGCCTTGTATGTCCTCTCATTGGCCACTTTATTAGAAACATCTGCCTTGTATGTCCTCTCATTGGCCACTTTATTAGAAACATCTGCCTTGTATGTCCTCTCATTGGCCACTTTATTAGAAACATCTGCCTTGTACATCCACACACTGGCCACTTTTTTAGAAACACCTTCCTTGTACTTCCATTCTCTGGCCACTTTAATAGAAACCTCAAATATGTGCGAGCTCTACCTGTAACTCAGTAATGATGTATTGGTGTGTGTGCATCTGTGTGTGTCTTTATGTGAGAGTCTGGACATCTGGATACAGGCTAGAATCAAGACACAATGAAGGTATTCATTTTATGTCCAGATTTTGTGTAGAGCGTTGTCATTCTAGGATGGTGGTGTTTATGATTTCTTTACACTGGAGCTATAGGCACAAGCTTATTTTTTTTACAAATTTCTGACAGATTTTCACTTGTAAGTGTCTAATGTGAAGGATTTTGATTGAGCTGAGATCAGTATAGACTTCTTCTTCTACTCAGTGTTCTGAAAGGACCACAGTGCAGAAAGGGATGTAAAAATTGAAAATATCTTAAATGTAAGTTATAAATCTTTAATATTTCTTTTCATGAGACTATATTAAATCACACTTTGCATGTAAATGTGTTCAGCCAGTTGCCAGACAACGGCACTTACCAAGTAAAATGATTTTCGCCCCTTTATTCTCATAAATTTGCTTCTTTTAAGCTTTTATTTCTTAAATATATGGCATTTTTTCAGTACTGTGCACATATTTATTGTAAATTAAAAATCAGCTCATGTCCTTTGCTCATTTGAAGATCTAAACTGAAGGAAAACAGTTTGTAGTTTAAAAAAGGATCTTACTGTGGAACAATATCAAATGCGTTTAAAGCAGTAATGTTTAATGTATGGTAAATGTCTTGTGTATTCCGGCTTTGTCTGCCTATGTTTGAAACACTTATTTGAGGGGAAAAAATCCGTCTGTGCTTTTGAAGCACTGTGATATTTGACTTATGTGAAACTCCAGCACATAAAAGCCTCCTATAAGTATAAAAACAGATTTTTCACAGCCGAAGTTTTATTCTCACTCAGCTTTTGAACATGTGAGTAATTTTGAGGACTGATGAAACGCTAATAGGCTTTCTGGCTGTTGGTTGCCTTCTGAAAAGTGATACACTGAATTTACCTGATTCAAATGTGACTTGTGAAATGTGTTTTGGTTTGAGGTTTGATCAGCTTTGATAAATTATTAATGTTAATTTTATTATAACTTATTTCTTGAAGCTTTATTTTAGTATAAACACTCATCGGTCACTTTATTACACCTTGCTAGTAAAAGGTTGGACCCCCGTTTGCCTTCACAACTGCCTTAATTCTTCGTGGCAGACTTTCAACAAGGTGTTGGAAAAGTTGGATTTTGGTGGTTATTTGAGTTCCTGTTGCCTTTCTATCATCTCGAACCAGTCTGCCCATTCTCCTCTGACCTCTCACATCAACAAAGCATTTTTGTCCACACAACTGACCGCTCACTGGATATTTTCTCTTTTTCGGAACATTCTCTGTAAACCCTAGAGATGGGTGTGCGTGAAAATCCCAGTAGATCAGCATTTTCTGAAATACTCAGACCAGTCCCTTAAATCACATCTTAAATAAATCTACATGCCTAAAAGCATTGAGTTGCGGCCATGTGATTGGCTGATCAGCTATTTGTGTTAACAAGCAATTGAACAACTTAATAAAGTGGTTGGTGAGTGTATGGCTCTGTTCTTCATTCTGGAAAGATCTAAGATTATTATTTTTTTTTTTTTTTTTCATTTTTATTTACAGTTTCTGATTATCTGAAACCTGTTAAGTTGAACAGGGTTAGAGTTATTACATTAACTCTTAACACTTTCCTGCAACCAACTTGGTTTAATTTTATTGAAAACATTGATTCCAAATTTTTGACAAGTGATTCCAAACTTTTGACAGCTGTATTCTCTTAATATATTACTTTGTTGCATGAATAATTATCAGAGGTTTAAATCACAGCATTCATTAGGAGTTAAAACAGCATCAGCATCAGTGTCAGTTTGATTACTGATTGCTAATTGCACTGTTTATTTGACAGTGTTAAACTGAATATTGTGCTCCATATAAAAGTAGCTTTAGAATTGCTAATTGCTAGCAATAAGTGTTTCAGCATTTACATGGCTGACATGGCAGTATCTACATGTCTCTCTCTCTCTCTCTCTCTCTCTCTCTCTCTCTCTGAGGCTCAAGCTTCATCAGGCCAGTGCCCTCGGCTCATTTGGGAAAGGTCACTGAACACGACTTCAGCTGCTTTAGCTAAATTACACACGCATACAGAACGAATCCTTCAGTAAAAAAGAGCAGTCTCTCTGCCCTCTCTCTGTTAGACTCTCATTGCTGTCCTCTATTTTATTCTTTCTATCCTTCTTCCTCATTCCCCCTTCTTCTCTCTCTCTCTGTCTCTCTCTCTCTCCTTTCTTTCTCTCCTTTTTCCTTCTCTCTTTCTCTCTTCGTTTACTCTTGACCTCCTTCTGTTTCTCTCTCTCTCTCTTTCTTTCTCTCTCTTACTCTACAGTCTCCCGCCTTTGCCGTTTCTTTTCACTTCTGACCGGCTGTGTCATTAAACACACAGGACAGTGGGAAGATGTCTCAAAACAGACGGCCTCGCTGATCGCCCTGCGTGTGTGTGTGTTTGTGTGTGTGTGTGTGTGTGTGTGTACCCAAAGGAGAGAAGCATAAATTGTTTATCAGAGCTGGACTGCAATTTAAAAAGAGCACCCTCGCACACACACACGTACACACACACACACACACACACACATACACACACTCACAGGGAGTGAGAGAGAAACAGGTTGGCCCTTGTTGACTGAGTGATGTGAGAACAGTCCGGGTTGAATGGAGCTTAGCAGCTGTGTATGCCTGTATTCCTTTGAAGTCCTTAATACACACACACACACACACACACACACACACACACACACACACACACACACACACACACAAACACACGCTCACAGCCACATGCACGTGCACGCAAGGAGAATGAATGGGGTAGTGTGAACACGTCCTTTTCAGCCACACAGTACTGAGGCTGAATGATACAGGTGTGTGTGTGTGTGTGCGTGTGTGTGTGTGTGTGTGTGTGTGTGTGTGTGTGTGTGTGTGTGTGTGTGTGTGTGTGTTGTGTCTTCAGAGGTCGGGTGCAGGCCTATTATGCTAATTTATTGAAATGTATTCTAATATATGTGTAGGTGACTGTGTGTGTGTGTGTGTGTGTGCGTGTGTGTGTGTGTTTGGGTTATAATGATTGTTGACAAACACACACATGCATTTTTGTTTGAGAATAACAGAGTTTAAAATCTGAAATTTGGAATTTAGAATCTAAAATTTAGACTTTGGAATTCAGAATTAAGAATATGGAATTTAGAAGATGTTGAATTTTAACTTTGTGTTTTAATAATGTATACTTTAGAACTTCAGAATTTGTCATTCAGAATTTAGAATATGGAATTAAGACAACTAACAAAGCAGGTAATTTATACTCTTCAATTACAAAACTAAAATAATCCACCATCATAATAAACTATATATCAAACTGCACTTTTAATGATCTAGGAAAATCAGTGTAGCTGATCAGGTTTGGTCTGTGTGTGTGTGTGTGTGTGTGTGTGTGTGTAAAAGCTCTTTTTGGGGAATCAATGTAGATTGATATAGCTGTTTCAATCCCCCTCGTTCAATGTGTCTGTGTGTGTGTTTAGTACAGTTTGCTGTGTGAGATTGAATTATGATTTATTTGGTTTCTGCTGAAGCGTCACAGGCGATTAGAGCAGCCATTAGCTTTGTTAGCTCTGTACCCAAAGCCAATTACTCACTAGTTGCAGGTTGAACCATGTGTGTGTATGGTGTGTACAGCATGTATGCATGAGTGTGTTTTGACTGTAGAAGTGTTGTTTTCTTGAGTTATTTTGGTGTAAAGAGTAGGTCAGCCTGAGAGTTGGTTTACTGGTTACTGGTGTGAGTGTGTGTGTGTGTGTGTGTAGGGGTGTGGGTGTGTGTGTGTGTGTGTGTAAATGCTGGGAAGTATGCCGTTTTGGCGACTGGAAGTGCTGCCCTATTGCCAGGCATGAATGAGTCCATGTATAATTCTGCCAAAAGTCTCTCTCTCTCTCTCTCTCTCTCTCTGTGTAATCATTTGGCTGTGTGGTGTGTGCAGGGGACTGTGTTTTATTTTCATTCCATTTCGGCTAGATATCAGTGGTAATATCCAGAATGAATAACTGAATGAATGGATAAATAAAATAAATAATATGACCAGTCTTAAGCTTCACTATAAGTTGGTGTTCACTAGCCTCTTTGGCTCAACGAGTTGTCTTTTTGCTATACATTCAGTTTACATTACATAACTATGCATATTCCTTATGTAGTCACAAACTTATATAGATTGTTTAATGAATAGCATTAACACCTTGTCGCACAACAGTGACAACAACAAAACCAAAACACTCATTATAATCATGACGCTGTATATACCAGACGTCTTTCATCAAAACAGTTACATTAGTCAAAAATGAAGCAGAGAAAAGAGAGTCAACTAATTTTTTTTGTTGTAAGCTACTGATATCATATTTAAATGTAAAATGAGTAGATAAAAGTCCTAATTTAATTTTGTTTACTTAATTCTTGACTTGACAGGCAGCTGTGACATTTCAAGTGTAGGCATCCTAAAGGCTTTGAGATGCAATACAATACTGCATTTGAACGTGCGCTTGCTATTAGGCCTCAGTGTCACATTAGATCTGCACTCTGTATGGACAAGTTTGTGTCTGCATTCCTGACTATTTTTGTTTGTTTTGATGATAAAAAAATCAACAATACCTTTTCATAATATTCTAATCGTCTTCTGAACAGATACAGCTTGGATCATACATACACACACACACACACACACACATACACACACACACGTGTCACATTCACACTGCCACACACATTTGCAGCGTTCACATTCCCTTGCTTTGATCTTGGCTTTGACAGCAATCCGCTTGAGACATCACACACATGCACATGCTTACATACAAACGTGAACTCCCCCCTCCCCACACATACACACTTATACTCACAGACACACACTTGAGCTTACGCACACATAAACCACACACACACTGTTAGGTAGAGGTATGAAAATTACATCCACTGCTGTATATTTCCCTGGATGAGGTTATGAAGGGAATTTTGCAGTGCTTAACATGGAAAACCGCAAATAGCACACGAACACATACAGCTACATCTTCTAGAAAACACTAGAAAGATCAAATTTATATACATACATTTAATAAGGTTGTCAAGAATAGTTTTAATAATAATTCTGCCATTCATTTGTTATGTTGCGTTTGGTTCTTTATTCAGTTTTTGAAATTTTCTACGTTTTTTTAAACCACAGGAATTTCATTCAGTTCTCCATCACTATAGAGAATGCAGTTCCACTGCTCCATGGCCCATAGTTGGGGGGCTTTATACTCCTCTAGCTGATGCTTGGCACTGGGTCCGGTGATCCCAAGAACATCTCATTCTATTGACAGTGTTTTCTATGGAGATTATACAACCTTTGTGTGTGTTATTGATCACCTGTGTCAGCAGAGGGAGCATTAAAGTAGCTGAATTCGCTGATTAGAAGGTGAATTAACTGACTAGATTTTTTCAGGTGCACAGTGTAACTCTGGTCACTTTCTATGTGGTAGTGCTGTAGAGAGGAATGTAAAAGGTTTTCACACATACACACACGCACACACACACACACACACACACACACACACACAGCCCAGTTTCCACACATCGTACAGAAGAAAAACCAGGACAAACATAAAGTTCTGTTCCGATTACCTTCTCTCTCTCTCTCCCTCTCCTTCTTTCTTTGCTGTTTTCATTCTCTTTTCCCTTGTTCTCTTTCTCTTCTCTCTTTCTCATCTGTTTTCTCTCTCTTGTTTTCATCTCTTTTTCTCCCTATTTACTCTTTTTATTCTCTCTCCCTCTCACCCTCTCTTCCATCTTCCTTCTATGTTGTTTGGCACTGAGACAATTCCCTCTCAGCAGGCAACCAAAAGAGAAGAAAAGATCAAATCCAGTTGGGTTTTCTGCTCATTTAAAATGCTTTCTCTCTCTCTCTCTCTCTCTCTCTCTCTCTCTCTCTCTCTCTCTCTCTCTCAATCTCTCTCTCCCCTTGTCTCTCCTCCAGGGTGCTGTTTTGTCACGTTTTACACGCGGAAAGCCGCCCTAGAGGCCCAGAATGCGCTGCACAATATAAAGACCTTAACTGGGGTGAGTGCTTGTTTACTTGTTATCATTTATTTGTTTGTGTGTTTGACTGTTGGTGACTAAATGTGATTGACTGAATGATGATGGCAAATTAGATAGATCAGGTTTCATCAAAAGGCTCAGTGCCTAATTTGTGTGTTTTTGGAAATGCACTTCAGATAAAGAAAGCAGGTTTAAAACTGTGTTCACATTAGAGGCTGAAACAGCACAGCTTCAGTGTTTTCACCTAAACGTGCCACAGATCTGATTTTTTTCAGGGCACTGTGAACACAAAAACCTCATCTTTTCACATTAAAATTCAAGTCACTTCCAAACGTGGTCCTGAATCTACATGGCTATGCAACGATAACACAAATGGAAAAAGATCAGAATTCATCACTGTGACCCTTAATCACTGTTTCCTACACTATAGTGCTATATAGAACAGTAATGGTTCCCTAATCACTATTTCCTACACTGTAGTGCTATATAGAACAGTATTGGTTCCCTAATCACTATTTCCCACATTGTAGTGCTATGTAGAACAGTATTGGTTCCCTAATCAATATTCTCTACACTGTAGTGCTATGTAGAACAGTATTGGTTCCCTAATCACTATTTCCTACACTGTAGTGCTATATAGAACAGTAATGGTTCCCTAATCACTATTTCCTACACTGTAGTGCTATGTAGAACAGTATTGGTTCCCTAATCATTATTCCCTACATTGTAGTGCTATGTAGAACAGTACTGGTTCCCTAATCACTATTTCCTACATTGTAGTGGTATGTAGAACAGTACTGGTTCCCTAATCAATATTCTCTACACTGTAGTGGTATGTAGAACAGTACTGGTTCCCTAATCACTATTCCCTACATTGTAGTGCTATGTAGAACAGTATTGGTTCCCTAATCACTATTTCCCACATTGTAGTGCTATGTAGAACAGTATTGGTTCCCTAATCAATATTCTCTACACTGTAGTGCTATGTAGAACAGTATTGGTTCCCTAATCACTATTTCCTACACTGTAGTGCTATATAGAACAGTAATGGTTCCCTAATCACTATTTCCCACATTGTAGTGCTATGTAGAACAGTATTGGTTCCCTAATCACTATTTCCTACACTGTAGTGCTATATAGAACAGTAATGGTTCCCTAATCACTATTTCCTACACTGTAGTGCTATGCAGAACAGTATTGGTTCCCTAATCAATATTCTCTACACTGTAGTGGTATGTAGAACAGTACTGGTTCCCTAATCACTATTCCCTACATTGTAGTGCTATGTAGAACAGTACTGGTTCCCTAATCACTATTTCCCACATTGTAGTGCTATGTAGAACAGTATTGGTTCCCTAATCAATATTCTCTACACTGTAGTGGTATGTAGAACAGTATTGGTTCCCTAATCATTATTCCCTACATTGTAGTGCTATGTAGAACAGTACTGGTTCCCTAATCACTATTTCCTACACTGTAGTGCTATGTAGAACAGTATTGGTTCCCTAATCAATATTCTCTACACTGTAGTGGTATGTAGAACAGTATTGGTTCCCTAATCACTATTCCCTACATTGTAGTGCTATGTAGAACAGTAATGGTTCCCTAATCACTATTTCCCACATTGTAGTGCTATGTAGAACAGTAATGGTTCCCTAATCACTATTTCCTACACTGTAGTGCTATGTAGAACAGTATTGGTTCCCTAATCACTATTTCCCACATTGTAGTGCTATGTAGAACAGTAATGGTTCCCTAATCACTATTTCCTACACTGTAGTGGTATGTAGAACAGTATTGGTTCCCTAATCAATATTCTCTACACTGTAGTGCTATGTAGAACAGTATTGGTTCCCTAATCAATATTCTCTACACTGTAGTGCTATGTAGAACAGTATTGGTTCCCTAATCACTATTCCCTACATTGTAGTGCTATGTAGAACAGTATTGGTTCCCTAATCACTATTCCCTACATTGTAGTGCTATGTAGAACAGTAATGGTTCCCTAATCACTATTTCCCACATTGTAGTGCTATGTAGAACAGTATTGGTTCCCTAATCACTATTTCCCACATTGTAGTGCTATGTAGAACAGTAATGGTTCCCTAATCACTATTTCCTACACTGTAGTGGTATGTAGAACAGTATTGGTTCCCTAATCAATATTCTCTACACTGTAGTGCTATGTAGAACAGTATTGGTTCCATAATCAATATTCTCTACACTGTAGTGCTATGTAGAACAGTATTGGTTCCCTAATCAATATTCTCTACACTGTAGTGCTATGTAGAACAGTATTGGTTCCCTAATCACTATTCCCTACATTGTAGTGCTATGTAGAACAGTATTGGTTCCCTAATCACTATTCCCTACATTGTAGTGCTATGTAGAACAGTATTGGTTCCCTAATCACTATTCCCTACACTGTAGTGCTATGTAGAACAGTATTGGTTCCCTAATCACTACTCCCTACATTGTAGTGCTATGTAGAACAGTATTGGTTCCCTAATCAATATTCTCTACACTGTAGTGCTATGTAGAACAGTATTGGTTCCCTAATCACTATTTCCTACACTGTAGTGCTATGTAGAACAGTATTGGTTCCCTAATCACTATTCCCTACATTGTAGTGCTATGTAGAACAGTATTGGTTCCCTATTCACTATTCCCTACATTGTAGTGCTATGTAGAACAGTAATGGTTCCCTAATCACTATTTCCCACATTGTAGTGCTATGTAGAACAGTATTGGTTCCCTAATCACTATTTCCTACACTGTAGTGCTATATAGAACAGTAATGGTTCCCTAATCACTATTTCCTACACTGTAGTGCTATGCAGAACAGTATTGGTTCCCTAATCAATATTCTCTACACTGTAGTGGTATGTAGAACAGTACTGGTTCCCTAATCACTATTCCCTACATTGTAGTGCTATGTAGAACAGTACTGGTTCCCTAATCACTATTTCCCACATTGTAGTGCTATGTAGAACAGTATTGGTTCCCTAATCAATATTCTCTACACTGTAGTGGTATGTAGAACAGTATTGGTTCCCTAATCATTATTCCCTACATTGTAGTGCTATGTAGAACAGTACTGGTTCCCTAATCACTATTTCCTACACTGTAGTGCTATGTAGAACAGTATTGGTTCCCTAATCAATATTCTCTACACTGTAGTGGTATGTAGAACAGTATTGGTTCCCTAATCACTATTCCCTACATTGTAGTGCTATGTAGAACAGTAATGGTTCCCTAATCACTATTTCCCACATTGTAGTGCTATGTAGAACAGTAATGGTTCCCTAATCACTATTTCCTACACTGTAGTGCTATGTAGAACAGTATTGGTTCCCTAATCACTATTTCCCACATTGTAGTGCTATGTAGAACAGTAATGGTTCCCTAATCACTATTTCCTACACTGTAGTGGTATGTAGAACAGTATTGGTTCCCTAATCAATATTCTCTACACTGTAGTGCTATGTAGAACAGTATTGGTTCCCTAATCAATATTCTCTACACTGTAGTGCTATGTAGAACAGTATTGGTTCCCTAATCACTATTCCCTACATTGTAGTGCTATGTAGAACAGTATTGGTTCCCTAATCACTATTCCCTACATTGTAGTGCTATGTAGAACAGTAATGGTTCCCTAATCACTATTTCCCACATTGTAGTGCTATGTAGAACAGTATTGGTTCCCTAATCACTATTTCCCACATTGTAGTGCTATGTAGAACAGTAATGGTTCCCTAATCACTATTTCCTACACTGTAGTGGTATGTAGAACAGTATTGGTTCCCTAATCAATATTCTCTACACTGTAGTGCTATGTAGAACAGTATTGGTTCCATAATCAATATTCTCTACACTGTAGTGCTATGTAGAACAGTATTGGTTCCCTAATCAATATTCTCTACACTGTAGTGCTATGTAGAACAGTATTGGTTCCCTAATCACTATTCCCTACATTGTAGTGCTATGTAGAACAGTATTGGTTCCCTAATCACTATTCCCTACATTGTAGTGCTATGTAGAACAGTATTGGTTCCCTAATCACTATTCCCTACACTGTAGTGCTATGTAGAACAGTATTGGTTCCCTAATCACTACTCCCTACATTGTAGTGCTATGTAGAACAGTATTGGTTCCCTAATCAATATTCTCTACACTGTAGTGCTATGTAGAACAGTATTGGTTCCCTAATCACTATTCCCTACATTGTAGTGCTATGTAGAACAGTATTGGTTCCCTAATCACTATTCCCTACATTGTAGTGCTATGTAGAACAGTAATGGTTCCCTAATCACTACTCCCTACATTGTAGTGCTATGTAGAACAGTACTGGTTCCCTAATCACTATTCCCTACACTGTAGTGCTATGTAGAACAGTACTGGTTCCCTAATCACTATTTCCTACACTGTAGTGGTATGTAGAACAGTATTGGTTCCCTAATCACTATTTCCTACACTGTAGTGGTATGTAGAACAGTAATGGTTCCCTAATCACTATTTCCTACACTGTAGTGCTATGTAGAACAGTATTGGTTCCCTAATCACTATTTCCCACATTGTAGTGCTATGTAGAACAGTAATGGTTCCCTATTCACTATTTCCCACATTGTAGTGCTATGTAGAACAGTAATGGTTCCCTAATCACTATTTCCTACACTGTAGTGCTATGTAGAACAGTAATGGTTCCCTAATCACTATTTCCCACATTGTAGTGCTATGTAGAACAGTATTGGTTCCCTATTCACTATTTCCCACATTGTAGTGCTATGTAGAACAGTAATGGTTCCCTAATCACTATTTCCTACACTGTAGTGCTATGTAGAACAGTATTGGTTCCCTATTCACTATTCCCTACATTGTAGTGCTATGTAGAACAGTACTGGTTCCCTAATCACTATTTCCTACATTAGAACACTTTTAAAGGGAAGAAAAACAATTGTGATTAAAGTAAATAATTTCATAGTACAAATAGTCTCTATGTTAAAGGCTAATGACATCCTAACATGATAGAACTATATAAATAAAAATGTAAATAATCTTTATTGTTGGAATGCTTGAACGCTTTTCTGCCAATGTTTGTAATTGATCTGTTAAGAGAAACCTGAATCTGCATGAGAGAAATGCTTTAATCAGAGGATTCTATTAATAACCAATACAAATTATTTACAATAATAAATTCACTTTAGTTGAACTTTTAATGTTGAATACCAATGAATACCAAATTTACTGGTCTTAATCTAGATGGGATTGTTGTAGAAACCCCACTGGTTGAAGCAAGGTGCTCTCATTTGCAACGTGTTGCAATATAATCACAACACTAGTGTCTAATCGATACTGTGTAGTCCGAACAGACACACACGCACACACCAATCTACCAAGTACCCAAAACCTCTCACTGAAACTCAAAGTAATCAGCTAATCCTGCAGTGCAGGTTGTCTAACTGTGTGAATGAAGAGGTTTTCATTAGCATCTGAAACATGAAGAAAAGATCAGCATCAATTCCCTCGGTCTCTCTCTGCTAATCAGTGTACGCTCTGAGGGCCGTGTGCGCGCTTGTCCTCTCTTTTTCTTGACTCTTAGCTAAGGACGAACGAGAGCTAATCTAGGACGCGTCCTTAAGAGTGCCCTCCAGCTGCTAGTCCTTTTTCTTTCGCTCCTTTTCTCTCTTTTCGTTGGCGCTCCCTCTCTACTTACCTTTCCTACTCTGCACAAGGAGAAAGAAAACACTTGATTTTGTGATAAAGCATTTGTGGTGGTAAATCTATGCTTTTTGTGCCTGTGTGCATGTGTATGCACATATATAAACATGCTTTAAGACTAAAAGCATTGATTCCTTTGAACCTTTTGTGGAAATTTCAGGTAGTTCTAGTTTTCCTCTCTCAAATTATTTAATGTTCTGGAGTGTACTGCTGTAAACGGATATTTTGCAGATACAATACAGACTGTAGTGAGAAGTTTTCTAAATTTGGGGTAGTTTCTACTATAAACACCTTAAACCTTTAAGGCTAAACCTTAAAGGGTGATGCGTTTTTGAAAAGAAGCATCAACTGAATGAGACTGTTCCTGGCTTACTTAAAGTAACATATCCCCCAGAATTCCAAGATCACATTGTCTGAAGTTCTTGGAGCTGTGAGGCTAATGTATCTAACAAGTAATGGAAATTTATTTATTTTTAATGTGATGACAGTTTAGATCAATGAAATCTTAGGCTACGTTTACACAGCAGGTAAAAGTGGCCCAAATCAGATCTTTTTCCTCATATGTGACACAGATGTGTCATTTGTGTGGCTGTGTGGCAAAAAACGCACTGAATCTGACATTTGCAATTCCGATTTGAGACGCTTTCATGTGTGGTACTGAAATCCGATCTGTATCCAATCTGTAGCAATACAGTCTGAACCGCCAGATTGGAATTCATACGACTTTTACGTCAGTCCAACTCGACATTAGTCATAATCTTGCACTGCTGAGGCTCATAAACATTTAGACTGGTGTTTCTGTACCGAAAAATAGAAGAGACGCATTGTGTTTGAAGAGGTTTCGAACGAAACGGCCGAGCGCGGCTGGAGGAGCCCGAGGCTGCAGCGCCATAGAATACTTTAAAGAGGACCCAAACCAAAGAAGTGGCCGTGGCCGAATAACGTGCCCTTTTTGTGGCGAACCTAAACACATTGTGTTGCTGTCAGTCATTGGAACTTTAATCGCTCCTGTGATGCTGACAAAGATGAAACTGAAGCTCCAGAAGCGACTGGCATTCACTGGCCGTCATGACTGTTTAACTCTGGGTAAGCACAATACGTGAAGCTCTGTTCTTTTGCGCATGCGGGTCAGTTTAGGAGCTCATCTGTGCAGACTGATGTCACATACAGATCACATTTAAAAGATAGGGTGAACAGCCAAACAAAAAAATTGGATTTGGGCAACTTTTACCTGCTGTGTAAACGTAGCCATAGAGATCAGGGTACTTGGGAACCACTACAACCACTAATCTCTTATCTATTACAGCTGCCCCAGAAGCCTCTCCTTTTGATCTGATTGGTCAATGCAGAAAAAAAGCTCATGACATAAATTATCTAAATGCTTCAAGCTTTAAGAGCTTTTTTCAACTCAGGGCACTGTAGTGCACTAACCAGGGTGTCTTGCCGATTAAAAAGAATAGGAAAAGGCACCTTGGCCTGCAAACCAATTGTTACAATGTAAACCCCCACCTTCCCCTAAAGCATCACGCATATATTATAAGTTTGTAAATGTGTATATAAAGCAAT